>NC_048238.1:6941959-7118101 GCF_002007445.2 Ailuropoda melanoleuca | reverse complement strand
AAAAAAAAAAAAAAAAAAAAAAGAAATCAGCCACTCGCAATGTGGAGGCCAAGCCGGGGGCTCATCATTGAGACCATTCTTAACAATTTTTTAAAAATTTAAAAATTAACTTATGAGTTTAGGAAAAACAGAGAAAGCAATTTGAAAGAGAGGAAATAACTCACGTGATTCTACACCTGACACAACTGCTGTTTGCACGCGGGAGACTGTTTTCCTGCCCCTTTTTCTGTGCAAATGAGGTTTTTTTTTTAATTTTTAAAATATTTTTATGATTTGTCAGAGGGAGAGAGAGACAGAGGCAAGCAGAGGGAGAAGCAGATTCCCTGCTGAGCAGGGAGCCGGACGACACCGGGCTCGATCCCAGGACCCCGGTATCATGACCTGAGCCAAAGGCAGAGGCTTCACCGACTGGTCAACAGCTTCCAAAGGCACAGGGCTCAAGCGTTTCCGCCCACCGTTAACCTGTGGTCATGCCAATGTCCCGGTATTTTCTTGTCATTCCTCCCATCCCGTGTCCTTCGTCCCTCTCAGCAAGCTGGCTGCTTTCTCCCTGAATCCTCTGCCAAGCCTCAGGGCCTTCCTCAACCCAGCTTCGTGACTTTGCTTGAAATGGTCTTTCCCTTGCCTCGCGTGCAAAATTCTAGCTCAAGACCCAGCTCACATGCCTCCTGCTCTCTGAGTCCTGTCCAGGGACGCCGGGCTCCCTCTGCATGCGCTTCCAACACTACATTCAGCAGCCTAAGAGGCCACCCTCAATATCAGTGCTCCTCCCTAGGCGGGGAGAAGTAAGACTCCCTCTTCTCCTCTGTTCCTCCGCACCCTAGCACCCAGGGCAGTGCCACCACACGAAGGACACGCCCTCGGGAGACTCCCGTGGAGGTCAAGATCACGATGGCTGCTCTATTCCGGGACATCGAGGCCTCCCTGATGGCGCCCAAACCTCTGACGGTACCCCAAGTAAGTTTAGGTAGCACGGGGGCAAACATCTTACAATCTGAGTTACTTATTTTAATGTGCATGATGCAAAGGCAGTTAAAATCTGGTGTATCTCAGGAACGGTTTCAACTCAAGGAAAATATTAATAAATATTAATAAAACGGGGCACACATGTTGCAGATGGAACAGAAAGAGCTGAGGCTGTTGTGACACAGGAGGGCCACAGAAGTTTGCAAAGGGAGAAGGAAATAACACTCACTAAACACACACAGTGGACCGCAGGTCAGGGCAGAACGCCCGCCTTCAGTCAAGAGTCTTGCGCGGAGTCCTGCAAACTAAGTTCTGTGTCATGGCTGCTTCTGTGCTTCAGACACGACGTGAAGAGCGGCGAGACACACTCAAGTATCTAACCTTGACAGAAGGCTCTCCACCCCTGCGCTAGGGAGAGAACTGGACTAGGGGATGCGGCCAGCAGGTCCCGAGGAAAGCACTTTTGGATCCCTCAACTTGTTTTATGAGGCCAGCAGAGCTCAATACCCACACCTGACAAGGATATTCGAAAAGGCACAGGACACCCCAGTTTCTCCCAGTAAGATAAACACAAATACACAAGACACGGTATTTACAGACCAAATTCAGCGATGCGTAAAAAAGGACACACTGTCTGGGCCAAGTGGGTGGGGTCCATTCGAGGAATGCAGGGCTTAATGTCAGAAAGGGAATCAATGATTTCGCCACATTGACAGGATCAAGAAAAATCGTTTAAAAGTGGAAGATTCTGGAGCCAGAGGGTTTGTAACGAAATAATTCACATGCACAGGAGCGTCAGCGGAGAACTGCACCCCTACAGACTGTGCAAAGGTAACGAGGGTACACCTCTCTGGTGGAGGAGCGTGGATTATGGATGCCACAAAGCCAGCCAGGGAAACGGTTTATTCTCTTCCAGATGAAAGGCATGGGTATCCCATTCTCCAGCTCCTTAACTGCCCCTACGTTTTTCAGTTCAAAGTACAACATGCACACACATGCACAGATGACAGATACCCAACCACAACCCAGACTTAAACTTTGGGACTGTGGTGGGGGCAGCCCCAGACCTCCCCAAGTTCTCCTTCTGCCCCCGCTCAGCGGATACTGCATGCCTACAGAACAATGCCCGACAAAGCTGGGGTGCTTAGAACACCTCCCATGCGCCCCTGTACTTGCTGCTGGGGAAATCAGGTGCCATCGTGTGAGTCCATGGGGACAGCACACCCATACGTGAGCGCTTAGCTTCTCCCAGACCAAGCCTCACGCAACTTACCTGTGCCGACGCTCACCTGTTTCTCCCCTCACCGTCACACAGATAGGACTGACCTACAACGTCACGTCCGTTCCAGGTGTACAACGTGAGGGTCTGATAGCCGCGTACATCGTGAAAGGATTACCACGACCACGTTAGTGAAGACCTCCATCGCCTCCCAGTTACATTCATCTGATGTGGCGAGAACACTGACGACTTTCTCTCTTAGCAACGTCCAAACATACATGACTGTGAACTATAAAGTCAACGTGGGTGCGCCTGGGTGCCCTGGTCGGTGAAGCATCTGCTTTTGGCTCAGGTCATGATCTCAGGGTCCTGGGATCAAGTCCCACATCGGGCTCCCTACCTAGCAGGGAGTCTACTTCTCTCTCTCCCTCTGCTCCTCACCCCNGCAGGGCTTAATGTCAGAAAGGGAATCAATGATTTCGCCACATTGACAGGATCAAGAAAAATCGTTTAAAAGAGGAAGATTCTGGAGCCAGAGGGTTTGTAACGAAACAATTCACATGCACAGGAGCGTCAGCGGAGGACTGCACCCCTACAGACTGTGCAAAGGGAACGAGGGTACACTTCTCTGGTGGAGGAGCGTGGATTATGGATGCCACAAAGCCAGCCAGGGAAACGGTTTATTCTCTTCCAGATGAAAGGCATGGGTATCCCATTCTCCAGCTCCTTAACTGCCCCTACGTTTTTCAGTTCAAAGTACAACATGCACACACATGCACAGATGACAGATACCCAACCACAACCCAGACTTAAACTTTGGGACTGTGGTGGGGGCAGCCCCAGACCTCCCCAAGTTCTCCTTCTGCCCCCGCTCAGCGGATACTGCATGCCTACAGAACAATGCCCGACAAAGCTGGGGTGCTTAGAACACCTCCCATGCGCCCCTGTACTTGCTGCTGGGGAAATCAGGTGCCATCGTGTGAGTCCATGGGGACAGCACACCCATACGTGAGCGCTTAGCTTCTCCCAGACCAAGCCTCACGCAACTTACCTGTGCCGACGCTCACCTGTTTCTCCCCTCACCGTCACACAGATAGGACTGACCTACAACGTCACGTCCGTTCCAGGTGTACAACGTGAGGGTCTGATAGCCGCGTACATCGTGAAAGGATTACCACGACCACGTTAGTGAAGACCTCCATCGCCTCCCAGTTACATTCATCTGATGTGGCGAGAACACTGACGACTTTCTCTCTTAGCAACGTCCAAACATACAATACATGACCGTGAACTATAAAGTCAACGTGGGCGCGCCTGGGTGCCCTGGTCGGTGAAGCATCTGCTTTTGGCTTAGGTCATGATCTCAGGGTCCTGGGATCAAGTCCCACATCGGGCTCCGTACCTAGCAGGGAGTCTACTTCTCTCTCTCCCTCTGCTCCTCACCCCACTTGTGTTCTCTCTCTCGTGTTCTGCTCTCTCTCAAATAAATTCTTTAAAAACAAATAAAGTCAATGTGCTGTCCATTATAATCTAGATCTTTTTGCTGTAATTAACTGTGAGTTTAACTGTTTCTGATCCTGTGACTCCCTTGAGCGAATCGTAGGGTCTGAGTGTGGTGTTGGGGAGCCCTGATGCCCCATCACACACGTGCTGCTCACATCCGTGGGCAACAGGAAGGTGGGTCTTGTTACTGTCCCACAGGACTTCAAAGGTCCTTTCACTCAGCAGCAACACGGAGATGTCATTCGGGGCTTCCTTATCTATTATGCGATGGAACAAATACTTTCCTTTATTATTTCTAAAGCAAAGGCGACCACGATCTCCAAGAAATGTTTGGCTCTACTGTTCCATAAAGATCCTCTCTTTAAACAGGGACACACATTAGCAATGTAAAAGCGTCTCTGTAGTCAAAATATATTTTTAGAGACTCGATGAACAATAAGCCCTGAACTTTTGTTTAAATTAAGATAGCTGAACCATTTTAAAATGACTTCCCGAATCTGTGGAAATGTGTCTTGCATAATAAGAAGGCATTCCACGGTCCTAGGAAACCTAGCGGAGCCTACCGCGTGATCTGTCAGATGCTGGGATTAGAGTAGGCAAAGCTGCTTCATCATTTTGCAGACAAATTATTCAAAATATTAAGAGTAGCGCCCCTTTCCTGGTTATCTAACCTCCTCACCGGGAGCCCCCCCAAAATTATTATTATTCTTATTTTTAAATCAGATGGAAGTCTGCTACTCCCAATTATTTTATTATCTGCTAGAGATGCTTTGGCAGACTTCCGCCTTCCTCGAGGGGAAAAAGTACCCTGGAAAAATGTAATGAAAATGGGGACTGCACTTTACTCATTGTTAAAGTCTATTTGAGATCTGCAGCAAAAGGAATCAAAATATAGCCCAAGAACATAAAGTGTGAAGAAACCGAATCCCATTAAAACCCCAATGACCAATAAAAACCCGCCGGAAGGACAACATCCCGGAACTAAAGAATGTGCATCAGTGGTTGTCAACCGGGGGCGAGTTCACCCTCAAGGGGACCTCTGGCAAAGTCCACAGACATCCTTGGCCGTGACAACACAGGGGAGGGGGCGTGTTATTGGCATTTAATGGATGGCGGCCAGGGAGCTGCTCGAGATCTTCTAACAGCAGACAGCCCCAGAGGACAAAGAATGAGCCAGCCCCGAGTGTTGACAGTTAAGTTGAGAACCCTGACTGTAACGGAAGGGCTGGAAGCCTCTGCCTAACGCATGATGTGTGGTCAGTCAGACTGTCTCCAGGGACCAGGACCTTCAAATCTGCCCACCTCTCTCAGGCTGACCACATACGTATTATAGAATCCTTTGAGCTAAGATTCATAAGGGGGTCTTGTTTTTGCTTGCCCCTCCCCCATCTTATTTTTTTTCAAGGATTCTATTTTGAAGTAATCTCTACAGCCACCGTGGGACTCGAACTCACAACCCCAAGATCAAGAGTCACCTGCTCCACTGACTGGGCCAGCCAGGCGCCCCCTCATGGGGGAGTATGTCAAAAACATTTTAACACTCACTTGGAAAGGAGGGGGTAAGAAGCCATGCACACGCTTTTACCCCCAGTAAAAATGCAACCTGCCCAGTGTCTACGGCCCCAGTCAAGTGCAGAACTTCTCCTCATGGTAATTTCCCTGGGAGGAGCCAGCCAGGTGGGCACGGCAACGACGTCCACCTGACTTTGTGGAATTCCCAAGGACGCAACACTGAGCTCTGTAGGAGACAAGTGTTGTTCACCTTCAGATGATTCCTTATTCTTCTGTTTCCAGAAGGCTCAGAAGCTTTGCACGGCCATCCATTTTCAAATTCATACGGCCGTTACTCGAATCCATGATACAAAAGAACATCCCCATGAAAGGCTGGGCCCACACTATGGCTATTGACCTGCAAAGTTCAATTAAAACTTCTGGACTGTCTTTGTATTGTTGACCGCCCTCCTTCTCTCACGCACACAGAACTGCAGATAACGGAGGTGCAAAGTTATGTTCTCGGTTTATTCACTATTTTATAATTAGGAAATTATTAAGGACTCATGGGAAGCCACAGAAATAGTAGGGTCCTGTGTTATGCATCATCCAGCCTTTCCCCGGTGGTGACATCTTCTCTTGCTGTACGNCACTATTTTATAATTAGGAAATTATTAAGGACTCATGGGAAGCCACAGAAATAGTAGGGTCCTGTGTTATGCGTCATCCAGCCTTTCCCCGGTGGTGACATCTTCTCTTGCTGTACGACAGTATCAAAGCCAAGACAAGGACTTCTCGTTGACTGGTCACCAGACTGTAAACCTTCTGACCCTCGTGTGTGCGTGTGCGTGCACACGTGTGTGTACATCTAATCTAGGCATGTACGATTTTATGCTATGTATCCACATGCCATGATCATTGCCACAGTCCAGATAGAGAGCTTTTCCATCAGCACAGAACTCCCTCAAACTATCCCTTGGCAGTCACAGCCCCCTACCCCTATCAGCCAGGCCTACAGTCTTATCACGTTAAGTTCGATAGAGGGGACCGTCCAGGATGCAGTGCTCTGATACTGGCTTGCACGCTAGCCAGCACATTTCTCTGGAGACTCAGCCAGGTTGTGGCACGTATCCAGAGTTCATTCCTTTTTAGCGCTGAGAGGGACCCCACGGTCTGCAACCACAGCGCGCGGAGCCGATCGCCCACGGAGGCACATTTGGGGAGCTTCCAATATCCTGCCATTACAAATGAAGCTGCTGTTTCCGGTTTTTTTTCAATAACTGGATTTTATCAGATAATAATTCAGCTTACAAATGACACTGCATGTGCCAAGGGCTTGTCTGGAAGACTGTACAGTTCTATTAAAAAGCCCTTGAATGTAATAATGTCAATGTGGAATTCAGGTGCTTTCTTCCCTTCCTTTGGAGACCCCAAACTCTGGAGTCATCTCTACACGAAACTTCCTCCCTGTAACACTGTGACTTATGGTGATAAAACACACGTAACACAGAGTGGACCGTTGTAGCCATTTCTGAGTGCACGGGTCACTGACCTTAAGTACGCTCACACTGCTGGGCAAACACCACTGCCACGCATCTCCAGAACTCTCAGCTTCCCAAACAGAAACTGTGTCCCCACTCAACACTAAGTCCCCATTGAGCCCTCTGAGCCCCCAGTAACCTCTGTTCTACTTCCTGTCTCTGTGCATTCTGAAGACTCCGGGTGCCTCGTGTCAGCCGACTTGTCCGGCGTCCGTCCTGGCGTCTAGCTTCTGACTCTCAGCATCGGGCCCTCCAAGTGCATCCGTGCCGTAGCCTGCGTCAGAACGTCCCTCCTCTTGTAAGGCTGAATGGCATTCCATCGTGGGGACGCGACGCACTTTGTTTATCTATTCATCCACCCGGGGACACTGGGGTTGTCTCCACTGAGATTTTCTTTCTTTTTTTTTAAAGCATTATTCTTTTTTTTTTTTTTTAAGTATTTATTTATTCGACAGAGATAGAGACAGCCAGCGAGAGAGGGAACACAAGCAGGGGGAGTGGGAGAGGAAGAAGCAGGCTCATAGCGGAGGAGCCCGATGTGGGGCTCGATCCCAGAACACTGGGATCACATCCTGAGCCGAAGGCAGACGCTTAACCGCTGTGCCACCCAGGCGCCCCTCCACTGCGATTTTCTGATGGAACATTCTATGCACCCCTAAGGCAGCAGCTCATCTCTGCAGGAAGGAGCACCTCTGTCCATGACGTCCGCCAACAGCCCTGCAGCCACGGCAGCTCACGAACCGCGACGGTGAGCGGAGACGGAAAGAGCACTCCTTACGACACACTCGCTATCTCTAACCAAGCAGAGATTCTAAGAAAATGCAGCAAGAGGCCAGGAGAAGGGGCACGGTCAGTTCTGACATAACTGACGGCCCCGAGCTCAGCAGACAGGGCCTCAGAGAAAGGTTTTCTTCCACCGATGAACTACAATTCTCAGAAACCCTTCTTGAACCCAGGCAGGCTGGCTTTGAAAAGGACCATTTTAAAGGCCCCAGGTCACCTCCTGGTGTTGTTTCTGAAGGGACCTCTGTACCCTCGTATTGTTTCTGAGCACACAGCTGGGCTGCTTTGCTCCCCCCCGCGCCCCTCCCCCCCAGAAGGAGACGCACCCCCTCAGCCCTGTCCTCAGCCCTACAGGGACCTGGGCTACTTCAGCCAGCACAGCGCGGCTCTCTCTTCTCCACACATTCTTTCCCCACCTGGCCCCACGAAGCGGCTGTGTGCACATGCAGGGCTCTGAAACTACTCCGTAATCTTTCCAGAAAGTAAGAGCTCTCTCTGTGTTTAGAACAGAACGACCTTTAGTTTTGTGCTGGGGCTTGCTGTGGAGACAAAATGCCACCCTAAGCCTCCCTTGCTCTCTCCTTAGATCCTAGCCACGCTGACCTTATACGGGGCATTGCAGGGCATGGAAGGCTGCTTGGCACCTGGCAAGGAAAGCTTTACCATTTGTCTCGGCCTAGAAGCTCCACGTAATGAACGAGAAATGGCACCCCGGTTCTGCTGTGAACCTCAAAAAGTCTGAGCACACAGTATCTTGCTATCGTCTTTGGGTGATACATAATCTAGAACTATCCAAGGATGATACATAATAGAGAACTATGTGTACATTATGTAAATCCAAGGAAACACGCCTCATCCTGTGTAGCCGATCAACACGTGTGCAGACACAGCTCTTGAGGAAAAGAGAACCCGGCTAAGATGCAGATTTTCATTTTAGGGAACTGCCAATGCCCCTCTGTGAATAATGCATGCATTGTGATGTTAATGGAAGCAATAAATATGTATAATAAATCGGCCTCTCGACGACAAATCATGACAAATCAGAAAAGAAGTTCTGTGTAGAAGGAGTTTTCAATCATACTTGAAACCCTTCCCCATGAAGAAAGAAGTTCATCATCCCGGTGATTTGTGAGATAGGATAAATCAATTTTTATCACCTCTCGTAACAGCAGGCTCCTTTTATTACCTGAAATGTTTGAAACGACAGCCCTCGGGACCACACAGCCGGGTAACATACCCGCCACCTGACAAAACCATTTCTCACTTGGGCTTCCTTTTTCACCAGCGGAACCACCAGCAATCGTCGAGCCGTTTTACGAAGTCTCTGCTTATTCTATGTGGGCTGCCGAGGTCAGTCCCCAAACTCGAGGTGGGTGTGTGAGCGAGGCAGTGTGCAGAATTTCAGCGGCCGCCCTACGTGGGGCCCGATCTGGAGGAATCGTGCTTTCTGCCCAGAAGCCCGCACAGAGGGACCCACGTCCAGTCCCGACGCCCAGTCGCCTCCCCTGGAGGGCTGGCCAGGCAGTGGAGCGGTCTGTTTTTATGTCCAGAGCTGTGCTGCCGAAGCAGGAGACAGGGTCCATTTGTGGATGCTCTCTCACTCAGCAGATCGCAGTGAAAGTCACTGGCGGAAACCATGACCCCGTACAGGTTCCAGAAGGCTAATTTTAACCCCAAAGAGGAAGCATGAAGTGTCATCGGTATCCTGCAGATCTGTCTGCCGGGGCTGACGTCCTTTCACCTCCTTCCCAACTAAGCCGCGCGCCACAGCACAAATCAGCACCGCTCGTCCGATCGCATCTACAAAACCACTGATGTTTCTCGAGTGCCTCACTGCCCAGCGACCCCGAGAAGGATGCAGTGGCTTCTGATAACCTTCAACCCACACTCAGCACATGAGCCAGCAACCCCACGCCTAGCTGCTCACCCAAGAGCAACGAACACCTACGTTCTCACGAGAACACTGTACACAGAGGTTTCTAGCAGCTTTAGTCGTGATGGTCAAAACCCGGAAACAACTCAAGTGTTCTTCCACAGGAGAATGGACAAGCCAACTGTGGCACATTCTTACAACGGAATATGACTTAGCACCAAAGAACCGACCAGCGACGTGTCCGACGGCGTGGCTGCATCCCAGGCGCACAACACTGAGCCAGAGCGGCCTGAGTCCACGGAGACGACCCCCCACACAGGCGTAACGCCACAGATGGGACTTACAGTGTCGCGGCCAGGGGCTGCGCTGGGCAGACGCTCTGATGACAAAGGGGCCCGGCGGAGTTTTTGGGGTGATGGATTTCTCTCCCATCTCAATGGGACTGGTGCTTAGCGGACTGGACACGTTTTGCAAAAACTCTAACCCCGTACTCTACAGAGGCTGAATTTTACTGCATGAAAATTATACCTTCATTTAAAAACACAGATGCAACACAGGATGGGTGAGATGGGCCTTCTTGGAGATCACCGAATGAGACTATGGAAACAGAGTGTGGCCACCATTTACCTGTTGGGGAAAATCTGGCTCCAAACGCCCAGCTTGGCTCTCCTCTCAAGACTCAACGGTGACACGGACTCAGGTCTGCGGACCATCTTTCCGTCCAGCAGGCATGTAGCTGGCCTTCCGGACGCAATGTAACACACACACTTTGCTGACAAATCCACCAATCCCGTGCATTTCGGGTCTTTCACCAGGACCTGGGCAATGCCAGGCGGCCACCCTCCTGCTTGTGCGAAGGGACAGCCTCCAGCAACACTTCGTGTCCACTGCATCCCTCCCCAATTGGGTCTGGGAATTATCTCCTTTGTAACTTGGATTTGGGGGTGGAGCCTCAGAGGAAACACTCAGGCTATCAAGGACTCACTTACTGATACTTCCCACTCTCCGTATGCAGTTGCAACAGGCGTCCACCTCCCACGCTACACGGAGAAAACAGCGGCGGCAAACAACTGCGATTCATGCGGTATTTGCAGCCTATGCAGGCTGAACCCCATTCCTACGCCCTGCTGCCTCATTCCCTCAGTCTTGGGGGCTGAGGCGAGCCGGGGGCTGGGGGGGACAACCCGCTGCAATGCCCTGCTCTAAGAGTGGCACACCCGGCAACAGAGACCACGCGGCGAACCCCCATACGGCAGAGCAAGGTCTGAGCTGCAAAGCCAGGCTGTCCCAGCTCCGGCGCAAGCCGACGTGGCCACTGCGGTGCCGAAGCGGGCAGTCCCAGCTGTCTCCTGCTTCGTCCACAAGCCTTGCTCGCCGACCAGCACTTTCTTCTTCAGAATGCCGTGAGGCCGTTACGGAGAGAGCTCGCAAGTCTACAGTATGCACCAGGAGCTTTTATGGGCAAGCCCGCTGCTCCACACAGCCAACGACGGTCACAGCGACATCGCCGCATCCTGGCAGGTTGAGGGACGTGCCTTTGCAGTGGAATCTACCTCCTCCCTCCGGGAAAGGCCAGAGCACAACCTAAGATGAGCTCGATGGTGCCGTTTGCGGGCAGTCACGAACAAGCCCAGCCCTGAGGTCCTGCCCAAGTTTGAAGACGTGTGACCTGGATTCTCCCAGCCAGGAAGCTGTCACCCTCAACACGCCGCCTTCCCGCTCTCGGGGAGAGACAGGTTCCTAGGGGGATTCACGGCACCCACACTGATACAGTGGATGCGGCGGTGGGATGCAGATAGACGGTGCTGGAGACGGATGGCCAGGGACGGCGTCTGTGGCTCAGTGTAGAGAAGGCCGGCTCTCCCCTCAAGCTCGGGTGGCCGGGACCAGGAACGCCCGGGGTTCTAGGGAACTAGCTCCTCGCTGCGCGCAGCGGGGCTGGAACCTTCTGGCGCTATCCCCTGACCGGCGAGGCGAAGCGCGCAGGGACTAGAGAACCAGCTGTCTGCCTCCCGCGAGGCCATCCCCCGGCCCCTCCCTCCTGAGCACCCACCCTCCTCCACACAAGGCATAAGGATGGGGCCTGCTGCTGCCCAAGCCTTGGCGACACAGAACTCCTGGTGCCTCTGGCAGAGAAAGCCGGACTGGGAGGAGTGGAGGAAGGAGTCACCTGTGGGAACACAGGGCTCATTTGTGAGCCCCTGCCCCCCACCGCTAGAAAGGAGACACCGACAGGCTGAGAAGATGCTCTCTGCACTGGGTGCGCGCTCAAGAAATATGTGCTGAACCAAAACTTGAGGATTTGAGAAAAACACAGAAAACGACCCCAAAAGGACTTCTTGGTATTTCTTCTCCTCCTGCTTTTGAACGAGTCCTTGTGGGGGACTCCAGGCCACTCCAGGACTCACACGGTCCTTAGAGGAAGGCGCAGGCATGGCTTTCTGGAAGACGTACGCAACACACGTATGGAAGGACTCGGACAAGCAGGACAGGGGCTCGCAGACACAAAATCCACAGGGTTTTGTAAAAGCCTATCCTCCTGTCCCCCGATTCCCCTCCTCAGTTGCCTGGTGACAGAGCTTTATCAACAAACAGGAGCACAATGCAAGCAAACAGGAGAAAAGAAAGTGTGGCCTTTCTGGGGGAGGGACGGTTTCTGTGGTTATTCCAAGAGGCCAGTGGTGCTCTTGCCCCCACCAGGCCTCGGGCCTCGGGCCCCAGGGACCAGCCAACCGAGAAAACCCTCACTCCAGGCGACCCAGGCTCTGCATAAGGTTTTCACATCATTTATTTATCCTAAGATTCGGCTTGTGATTTCTTCACACATTCTTTTTTTTTTTTTTTAAAGATTTTATTTATTTATTTGACAGAGAGACAGCCAGAGAGAGGGAACACAGCAAGGGGAGTGGGAGAGGAAGAAGCAGGCCCAGCCGAGGAGCCCGATGTGGGACTCGATCCCAGAACGCCGGGATCACGCCCTGAGCCGAAGGCAGACGCTTAACGACTGCGCTACCCAGGCGCCCCTTTCTTCACACATTCTGACCGTACTTTTGCCTCCCTCCTATCTTTGTGCAGAGGGGTGCACACAGAAAGGAATCTCGAATTCCCTACTGAAAGTCCACGGGGGAGTACGCAGCTGCGTCATGGGGGAGCACCTGCGCTCCAGGTGAGCGGGTCCCCCGACTTCCCAGGGGAGTAAGGTATGAGAGCCATACTACTGACTCCCCAGGCCCACAGGGCTGAGGTCATACACATTTTATCAATTTCTTTTATTCTACGTTGGGCAACAGCCAATCCAAATGATCTAATATATATGGAAAAAGAACGTACGCGTTCCATTAAAAATGCTAGCTGGGGTCCCCAGGGACAGAGAGCCAGGACTGGATGGGAAGATGTGTTTGTACGTAACACACTATGTGTCCACTGTTCTTCATTACTTTTGGCCACGATAACTTTTTTTTTTTTGCAGGGGAGGGGAGGCTCCAGTGCAGTAAATAACTTATTCGGGGGTCAGAGCCTGAGCCATGTGGTCTGGATGTAACACCCACCCAGCTCAGCCTTCCAGGCTAACTCTGGGAGAGCCCAGACCCAGGGGCTCACAAGCTGGTTTTCCCTCAAACTCGTCCATGTGTCTCTGGAAGGTGGAGGCCCACGAACGGGTTTCCTTTTTGAAAAATCAAGTTGCAGAACATAAATGATAGGATACCAAGTGTATAAAGTTTAAATAACGCACAAGACTGATAATTATGGGTTGCACTGTGTCCTGCCCCAAATTCCTAGGTTAAAGTCCTAGACCCCCAGTTCAACTCAGAGAGTGGTTTCATTTGGAAACGGGGTCACTGCAGACGTAATGTGTTAAGATTAGGTTATACTGCAGTCTGGTGAGGCCCTAATCCAGGAGGGCTGTCTCCAAAAGGAAAGGATCCTGGAGGGAAGTATCTATGAGGAGAAATGTGACAAATTCGGACAGAGGGAGCAGCACATGGGGAGAAGGCCGGGTAACGATGAAGGCTGACACGGGCATGATGCCTCCACAAGCCACGGAGCAGCAACGATGGGGGGCAATCCCCCAGAAGCGGGGAGACAGGCATGGAACAGACTCCCTCGCGGCCTCAGAAGGAACCCACACTGCCCACACCTTGAATTTGGACTCCGGTCCTCCAGAATGTTGAGACAATGTATTTCTGTTCGAGCCGCCCCAGTCTGTGGTCCTTTCTTACAGCAGCCGTCACGAACTAATACCTCAGGGCCTACACTGCTTACGAAGAGACCATGTGCACAGTAAGTGCATGGGGACAACACACGCCAAACCTGGGGGAGGGGGGCAGTCAGCACTGAGAAGAGAAAGGGGACGGCACCGGAGAGTCGAACACGGGCGTCCCTCGGGCTCTGGAAATGCTGTAGTTCTTAACTTGGGCAGATAGGTGCTGACAACAATGTTTTTCATACACGTCATTTTGTACATCTCTAATGAAATATTTTGAAGTTTTAAAAGTTTAAAGACAATATTCACTTTAGAAATTAATTAAAAATCTAATAACATTAATTAAAAAAAGAATTTGGAGTCTTGAGAATGTAAAAAGCACCCAGAAGCTACCCAGTAAACCGTGTGGAGGCTGTGTCCGTGGGGGGCAGCTGCGACATTGTCTAACGTGTGAATCCAGGCTCGGAGGCGTCCAAGGACTTCCCAGAGGGCAGCCTTTGTTCTGTGACAAAGCCAGGCCGGACCCGGGGCCTCGGGCTCTTGTCAACCCTGTTCCTTGCCCCCCTGAGGATGCCAGCTGCTATTCACAAGGTCTACCCTGTCAACGGGGAGCACACATTGGGCCTGTCCAGTGCTTATCGTCAAGTCACGTCTTGGTCACAGTCAAAAGTGTTAGAAGAAACCAGAACCATTCCTAAGTTTTGGGAAACTGCCAAGGGCCCCCGGTGGGGTGTGGTTTAGGAGCTCCAAAGATGAGTAGTCTTAAATCTGAGAGATTCATAGATACACACAGCATGAAGACACACCAGCCCATCCATTAACACCCTTTCCATGTCTGTCCCAACTGCTCTTGACCTTAACTGCAATCTGATCTCATCCGGGCAGAAAGAGCAAGGGAAGACAGAACACAAGCCCCATCCCACCCCCACCCATCTCTTTCAACGCTCTTGCTACGAGAGTCACCTGCTCTTCCTTTCTAGCCTGGTTTTTCGATCACTGGTGGGTAGTTGTGCATGTGGCATACTGCAGGTGAGTTTCCAGCTGACAGAAACCCAAGCCTCTTACCTGACTCCTGGAGATAGCGATACACCAGGAAGTTCACCTCGTCACTGGTTATGCTCATCTTAGCCTCACCTCGCGGCGATGAGGTCCGTACGATGCGGGAGCCACCCTCTGTGAGACGACAAGAAGAAGTGGGAAGAGCGTTTTGAAACACTGTCCGTTTTTTTTGTCCCTGTATTCTTTCTTGAGAGGACTACAAAGCCATACCCATGATGGCATGATGGTATCACCATGAAGATAACTATAATTTCGTAATATACATACATACATAAATACATATATATATTTATATATAATATATACATACAGGAGAAAAGTTTCAAAAACATGAAAAAAGAAAAAGGCACTGGTGTATTTTATAAGGCTGGGATAGGGTCAGGGATAAACCACACTAATGACAAATTCAGGGGCAACGGAAATGAGAACACAACCCGACTTTTTATTCAATAAAAATCACATGTGCATTGTGATCACAACGGATTTGGTGATGAGCATGAACGGAATCCTGTCTGACGAGCTTGGGTGGATAGGACACTAAGCGCTTTTCCAGACAGAGAAGATTCGTGAGTAGACCAGAAGTCATGTCAACACCCCTAAGGCTCCTGGTGACCACATGGACCAGATTTTGCCTGTTGTTCTAGAAAAACAATTAACCACAGTACCTTTCACTCGTAACGTTTAAGCGATAAAACCGATGGCTGCTCTCCCTACAGGCCGTAGGCAGCACTGAGAAGGGAAACACACACGAGTGAGGAGTGAAGTGTACGTGTCTCCTCGACATCATTTCTATAAAGAAGCCAAGTCGCAGGAAGATGGAGCACGAACACAGAGCAACCAAAGAGAGAATCTGACTTTCTTCACAGTGATCCTAGTTACCATATGAGCAAGCGAGCCTGAGGAGAGGGGAGGGGGGGTGGGGGGAGAGGTCAATCAGGCAAGTACAACTCTTCTTACACACCAACAAACTAGAATGCACACACCAACAAGAGCATTCACTCCAAAAAGAGCCGAAGCCAAGAAAGGCCACGACCCCATTCAGCGAGGTCACCAACACCAAACGTTTTTACCTGTTGGGGGACTGTCTTCAGACTCTACACCATACATTTTCAGGCATTTTTACTGGTGGCAGAGCTTTTATCATTACATGAGAATTAACTTTTTGTTTATTTAGAATAAAGATAAAAGGGCAAAGCAGACCGCCAAGGAATCACACAAAAGGCTGCTGTAAGGGACATACCCAGTGAGCCGCACCCTGGTAAGATCCCCTCCTCATATGTGGGCAAGACCCGTGACTCACTTCTACCCCCCGGAATACACCAAAGGACGGGATGTCACTCTACTCCTTAGGTTATGTCCTATGGCACGGGTGACCCGATGTCATTCTCCTCATTATTATATCATATAAGATCCTGTCTTAGTGGCCTGAAGGGAGACATTCCCCTGCTGGCCTCGAAGACGAAGGTTGTCATCGTGTGAACTGCCCACGGAACCGGGGACAGCCCGCAGGAAGCTTTGTACAACAGGCCTACAACCACAAGGAACTGAAATTCTGCCAACAAATGAGCTAGGAAGACAACCTCCTCCCCTCCACCTGAGCTCCAAATGCAGATGCAGCCCAGCAAGCACCTTATCTGCAGCCTGTGAGGCCCTGAGCAGGGAATCCAGCAAAGGGGGGCCTGGACTCAGGACCCAGAGAAATGTATTGTGTCGAGCTGCTGCAGCAATGTGTGGTCATCATTAGGCCTCAGTGGAGAACGAACATGCTGTCTCTTGGGTCATCACAATTCTCACCTGAGTTACCAGGATTTTGCCACTCAAAAATGCCTGTCTTCTTCAGCTACTCTGCTGATAGTCTGCACTTGAGTATTTACTGAAAAGAAAAGCTGACAATCAACATATAGATCTGTCCTGAGATTTGTTTGCATCCTGGGGAATTCATTCATAAGACAGTTTCAGGAAAACATCACAGACTAAATAAAAAATCATGAAATCCGAGCATAACCAGGTGAAAAAAAAATTATCCAAGAGGACGTAAACAATAACAAAAATGCATACCACAGAACGCTAACGCTGAAAAGACTTCTGGAGCCGTTACGCGAGGCAGTAACGACGAGTCAGTTACAGGACGAATTCACTCTATGGTGAACGGCTGGGCCTCGGGCAGGTGATCAGGTCATGAGGGTGGGGCCCTCGTGAGTGCGATTAGCGCCCTTGTAAGGGAGACCCTCCAAGAGCTCTTGGTCTTTCCGCCAAGCGAGGACACAATGAGCAGAGGCCCATCTGGGAAACAGGAAGTGGATCCTCACGAGATTCGGAATCTGCCAGCCCCTTGATTTCAGCCTTCCCTCCTCCCGAGCTGCAAGGACAGAATGTCTAGCTGCCCCGTCTGGGCTACGTTGCCACAGCAGCCTGAAATGACACACACCACCCTGGCTCCATTCTTTTTCCATCAGGTTGGGTGCTTAGAAATAAGTAAAGTCTAACGGGCTCTTAGCATCGGTACTTTTTGACATTGGGGGCCAGATGATCCCTGTTCTGAGGCCGACCCAGACGCCGTGGGACGCTGACCAGCCTCCCTGGCCTCTGCCCGCTGCAGGCCGGCACAACCCCCTCCCCCAGAGTTGTGATGATCAAAAACGTCTCCAGACATTGCCAAATGTCCCAAGTGGCAAAACTGCTGCTGGTTTTCTCTGGAGAAGAAAAATCAGCATCTTGCGTCTGACAGGAACCGCATTTACAAAGATGCAGGGCCGTGTGGGGCCAGCTCACAGATGCTGCTTACGACACAGCCAGGCTACTAAAAGTGATCATTTAAAATGCACCATAAGAGGCAGGCTTTTTCAGATAGCCCGTGTCAAACCTTTCTACAAAATTATCAGCAGTTTCGTTAGAAAATAAAATACCGGGGCGCCTGGGTGGCACAGCGGTTAAGCGTCTGCCTTCAGCTCAGGGCGTGATCCCGGCGTTGTGGGATCGAGCCCCACATCAGGCTCCTCCGCTGTGAGCCTGCTTCTTCCTCTCCCACTCCCCCTGCTTGTGTTCCCTCTCTCGCTGGCTGTCTCTATCTCTGTCGAATAAATAAATAAAATCTTTAAAAAAAAAAAAAAAGAAAAGAAAATACCGATTTCTTTCTTCAGCATCCAGATCTGTTTTGTTTTCTAAGGAGAAAAGATCCCGGCACCCCAAGAGCCAGGTTCTCCTTCGCCAGCCACGAGCGTCTGCAATGAGCACAGGTGTCTGCACGGTGTTCACGCAGGATTCTGGAGCATCCTCGACACACGAAGGATGGGGGACTGCTTTGTTCCTCTTTTCCTTTACGCACCATCTTTTCCTGCAGCTAGGAAAAGTTCTGCTTCGGCTCTGGCTCTCCGGCTTCCTGATCATAGACTGAGGTTCTCTCTAAATGTATAAGTTAGGATATGCTTCTCCCAGTACACTGTTCACTTTTTAAAGGCTTTTTGATTTGAACGCGGCAGAGAAAAGAAAACAGAAACCAGCCTTGGCCTGCAAGAGAACCAGGTGAAATGTCATCTGGTCCACAACACTTGTCCTATGTCCCCCTGGCTGTTCAACCTCAATGACATAGTTTAATTTTTGAAAACAGAGTAATTGGATCACACCTCCCCCACAACTGAACAACTTCCTAACTAGCTTTTAAAGGATTATTTTTTTTTAAAACCTAATTCCAGGGGGGCCAGGCAGCCTCAGTCAGGGGAGCCTCTAACTCCATTTCGGCTCCAGTCATGATCTCAGCCATGAGATTGAGCCCCATGTCCAGCTTGCGCTCAGTACGGAGTCTCCTTGAGTTTCCCTCCCTCTGCCCTCGGCCCCTCCTCAGGCACACTTGTGCGCGAGTGCTCTCTCTAAAATAAATACATAAATCTTTTAGAAAAATAATAAAGGGGCGCCTGGGTGGCTCAGTTGGTGAAGCGTCTGCCTTCGGCTGAAATCATGACCTCAGGGTCCTGGGATCGAGCCCTGCGTCAGGCTCCCGGCTCGGCAGGGAGCCTGCTTCTCTCTCTCACCGCTGCTTGTGGTCTCTCTCTCGATCTCTCTCTCTCTCAAATAAATATGTAAAATCTTTAAAATAAATAAATAAATATAAAACCTAACTCAAAAAAAAAGGGGGGGGATTGACAGTAACCAGTGAAGGAAATGCATTTACAATATACGTGTATATTTTTAGACTATTTCAACACAAACACGAGAACATTCTTTGAACTAACGGCAATACTTAATCCATTTCAACTCCTTGGGTTTTGTTTTTTTTTCTTACACGATTTTATTTATTTATATGAGACAGCACGAGCAGGGGAGAGGGGCAGAGGGAGAAGCAGATTCCCTGCTGAGCAGCGAGCCCAACACAGAGCTGAATCCCAGGACCCTGGGATCATGAGCTGAGCCGAAAGCAGACGCTCAGCCGCTCAACCGACTGAGCCACCCAGGCACCCCTCATCTCACTGGGTTTGACTGCACTGCAGTCAAGAGAAACCCACAACAGTTCACAGGGTGTTTACAGTTGCAACACCTCTAAGCAACGTGCTTGAAAGCGGTGGTGGTGCTGGTGGGTCTGATGGGTCCACTTTACTTTTTTGACACCAGTGAGTAAAATGGCTGATCTTTGCTTGGCAAAAGTTACCAACGTCCCCTCATAAGTGTGGGAAGTGAAGTTCCCTACCCTGTTTCCTCCATGACCAGACCTAAATTTCACAGAAGGATGGGAGGATAAAACGATGGATTTCCGCCCAGGGTTCTGCTGTGCAACTGAATGTAGAGAAACACACTGGTATTCATGGCACTGAAAGGTCTCCGAGGGCAGCAGCGGTCAGAGGGGAGGGGAGGGAGTCCCCACTCAGCGTGTCTGGTTGGAGCGTCTGCAAGGACATTCCGCCTCTCCGGTCATCTGCCACTTCTGAGTCTGTCCGCGAGCCAAGACCGAAGGAAGGTGCCCCCGTCCTCGTCTTTACCATAACCGGTCGTGAATTATCACGTCGACAGGAGGAGTTCCGACTGTCGTGTTACTTCTCAAGCCCCCCACTCCTGCCTCTGCTTAAAGATGAAACAGCTCTAACTGATGGAAAAGAGAAAGTCAGGCAAGGCTGTGAATCCCTGAGCGTGAGCTGCCCTATGTCTGTCCGCGTTCTACTCGGGGACAGGACAGCCAGGGTTCTCTACATCAGACAAACAAAAGTCACATCTACATGAACATTTCCACTCCGTCTCTCGCTCTTTTGTTTTTAATGCGGTAAACAGAACATATAACTCACACTCATAAGCCCTTCAGTGTACAACTCGTTACGGACATTCACACTGTTGTACAACGATCCCCACCGTTCATTTCCAGAACCTTCTCATCTTCCCAAACTGGAACTCCATTAAACACTAACCCCCCACTTCTCCCATCCCCCTGGTCCCTGGCACCCACTCTTCGGTTTACTTTTCATCTCTATGATTTGGGATTCCTCCAGGGAACCCCTCTGTCTGATTTTTAATATATACGCTTCATGTCAAGAAAATGGGACAACTTGAAATGACCGACAGTTTGATTTTAAGGGGCAGTATACTGGGGCCACAGGACATTTCTCTTGGTTCCTCATGACCTCTCATGTCTCCTTTCCAGAGGGTCCTTTCCTGCAGATGTTTGGCAGACGCACTCAGCCACCGTCCCCGCCCCATGAGGTTCTGGGCTTCACACTCAACAGGCCGATTCGTCATGGCCCATGTTCACTGTTTTGAAGGCCTTTCTCACCACTCGACAGCTCAGCCAAGATAACAACCCCACAATAAAGAGTGAGTCCCCTAACTTCACCTCACCCTGCTTTCCCTCCAGTAAAGACTCAGATATTTGAAATGAGGACACAGGCCAGGCACACTGAACACGGGGAGGCTGACGTGGGTCTGTTCAGAGGCACTGCAGGGCTGCCAATCCCATTACGGCCCTAACTCTGGCTGCGTGCTTTACCGAGCTCTCAGCACTGTGCACTATTTCCAACAAAGTCCTCTTAGGAAAGCAAGCGTGTGAGGAGAAATTACTGAGTATCGCCTATATTCAAGGCATGGTGTTTTGGCAATACTAGGAATTAAACACATTTGTACACACACTGACACACGCACTCACTCACGCACACCTCTTCCTTTAAGCTGTTTAGTAAGACCTCTATGCAAATAATGAAAGGCACCAATACTTAAGCCCCCCCGTAAGCCACACAAAGTATTACGGGGAGTGGGGGGCCGGGTTCCAAGGAGGGAAACTTTGGAAGAGAGGGGAGCGTAAATTCCTGCTGATGAAGACAGCATCTGGGGAGGAAGATGGGAACAGGGAGAGAGGAAAGCAGTACAGGAGCCGTGTGTGGTGTGTGTGTGTGTGTGTTGTATAAGTGCATGACTGTGTGTGTGTGTGTGTGTGTGACTGTGGGGGGGGGGCTGCTGTGTAAAGAACAATTTGACCTTGTATGATGTACCAAATGCTGCCCTGGACCCAGGGCAGGAAGAACTCCGTCTGTGCTACGGTTTGCTGTGAAATGCCGTTAACGTCTATCATGTGAGGCAAGCTGGCCTGTGTCCTGTCTTCATTCTGGAAGAAGGATTTTCGCAGGCATGTGCCTGCGCTGGCTACAACCGTCAGGGTACAAATGTGTGGGATTCAGGGCGCCTGGGAACTAAGAGCCAGTCAGTCTGACTTTTCATCATACCCCCATACCTTTCTAGCTCCAGGTTGGCGGGCAGGTTACGTGACTCAGCTTCTTATCTCCTAACGTTGGAACACGACAGCCCTACGCCCGGGAGAGGCTGTGAGAATTCAGCGTTTGTACAGAAATTCTCAGAGCAGGGCCTCAGGCACAGCAGAGATCCACGACTTGCTAACTACTCCTCGTATTCGGCCAACGGTGCACGTCCCCAAAGAGAGTGAAGCAAGCCTTCTGGAGGCATCGGAGGGACACACCACCCTCAGCAAACGGGCTTGGGGCTGGTCCCCTGGGAACGGTTCCTCGGTGGTCTGCAAACACACCGGCAGCACGTGTAAACCCGTCAAAGCCAGCACCATCTGGAGGCACCACATCTAGCGGGTTTCCAGAATGGCATCCGTGCCCAACTCCAGTTCTGAGAACTCCAGTGCTGCTTCCCAACCTCTCCAGTTCCAGGATAAAAGACAGCGGTGGCGGCACCAGGACACCCTCCTTGGCCTCAAACAGATGGGAAACAACAACAACAAAAAACAAAAACCCAAATGGGTTCTTAATGAGTGCATGCGCGTGTCCTTTCTGGCCTGACCCAGTTGTGATCTGAGACACCTGCCATCAGGTTGATGTGAGGTCTTCAGTGCGAGGAAAGGGGAGAAGCACCCCCCCCCCACCTGGCGAAAGAAAGCCACGACATCCCCTCCTGGAGCTGCCTGAAGACGTGGGGGCAGCGGGCCGAGGGCTGAGCACGTGTGCACAGCGCCCCGCCGACTAGAAGCGTTCCAGCACGCTTGGGCACTCGGGGGTTGAAGCCGGGGAGAAACGGAAGATGAGTTATTTATAGTATTGCTTTTTGCAACTGCATCTCGAGGCGGCAGAAAGTCCTGTTAATCACGGTTCCCTTCCCAAATCAGTGCAAAGTTCAGTCGCAGAGAAATGTCGCTGAAGGATTTCATTCAATTTAGCACGTGCTTACGGGGTTTTCTAGGCTAGCATTCTCCAGGAAGGGAGGGGATCGCCCCAAAACAACAGAGTCTGAATGGCCATTTAATTACCTTCAACGTCGTAACCCCAAGAGACCTACTTGGGAGTTGGCGCGGAAGGGAAAGGCAGAAAGGGCCTGAGTCTTGCCGACAGGAGGGGGCCTTGTCCCGAAACAGTGAGCAGAGCACACAGGATTAAAGGAGGAGAACAGGGCTCATCTCGCCTCATTATTAGCGGGGAAAGTTTCTCTTCTAACAATCTGCCCCATTGTGAAATCGTCTCCTGAACTCTTTTAAAGCAACCCTTTCCTCTGGGGATGGAAGAAAGTTTGTCTCATTTCTCGTCCCTCCTCGCCCGCTGGCGTTGACGCTGGAAGAATCCACGGCTTAAAGTAATCTTCTGGAAAAGGCTCAGCTCTCTGCGACTTGTCTCCATGCCGCCTGAGGACCGAGAGCCAGAGCAGCTGGAAAATCTGCTCGAAATGACCTCATCCCACAAAAGGCACTTCCTGCGTTTCTCCGTGGACATTCTGACTCGAGGGTCGTGGGTCCTACCCTCCTTGTTTGTTTCCCTTGCGATGTGTTTCCTTCAACGGAACGAGGTTTATTTTTTATACAATCAGTGGTCAGCTGAAGATGAAATTTTTTTTTTAAAGATTTTATTTATTTATTTGACAGAGATAGAGACAGCCAGCGAGAGAGGGAACACAAGTAGGGGGAGTGGGAGAGGAAGAAGCAGGCTCATAGCAGAGGAGCCTGACGCGGGGCTCGATCCCATAACGCCAGGATCACGCCCTGAGTCGAAGGCAGACGCTTAACCGCTGTGCCACCCAGGCGCCCCTGAAGATGAAATTTTTAATGCGTGTAATAGCACTTACACACCATCCTTCTCCAAAATCTGCTTGGAGACCAGCTTACGTTGGAGGTGAAAGAGGCTTGCTTTATCACTTCGCATTATCTCTTTCTCCTACATAATTGTCGTTAAGACAACATGTAGCTATGCAAACACTTTGCTGTTCAATGACGGTATGATTCAATAAATTATGGCATTTACAGTTTGACCCCGATTACGGGAAGATATACACGTGGAAAATATTGAGAGGAAAACACATGAAAACATGAATGGGGTTTCACGCTGGTTGCTTACTTTCTTGGACTTTCCGTCATTTACCAATGAGTAGATGTCTATTATTGTACAGTAAGAAAAGATACCCCCCAAAGATAAGATTTCCACTAAACTTATTTACTTGCAGTCAGACGGCCCAAAATTATAATCAAACAACTATTATTTTATTACTAGAGTCTTAGCAACAGTACTACCATTTAAAATACGGGAATAAACCAGTAGAAGAAGATGGAGTCCTGGAAAGAGTATTTCATGACCAGGGAAACGTCCATAATACAGTGTTATGTAGGAAAAAAGTAGGTTTTAAGATGAGCGCGCATGCGCGTGCGCACGCACACACACACACACACACACACACACACACAAGATAACCCTCCGAAAAGTCTCCCATCTACTTCTGGGGGTGATTTCGCTAGAGTTCTCTCTCCGTGTGTGCTTTTCCTATTTTCCAAATCTTCTCCTATGAACGTGAACTGTTTTCACATTCATTAAAATGTAATTAAAACCTGGCAATGTCTCCAGAAATAATCTGCATGAGAACGACTCGGCTCTTCTAAGGAGGAAATAAGGCTACAGGGCTGGAGAGCAGAGGAGGGGGCTCGTGTTAGGAAAATAAAGCCGCTCTTCACGGAAGAAAAAACATCCCCGGGGTGAGGCATTCAGAAAGGGTCCTTTCTGCGCTTGGCCGCCCTTCTGGGTTAATTCATGGCTGGCTGGGGGCCTTCATCCAAAGCCCTTGTGCACATCAATGGCCAATGCTGACGTGACAGGAAAGGCGTCCGGTCCCTGGGGTTACCTCCAAAACCGTCTGCGTGCCTCCCAAGTGGCCACAGAGTCCTCTCTCCAACTGTGCAAACTGGCCACCCTGTTCACTGACACGTCTCTGCCCGTCCACGGGGAAGACCCAGAAGGAAGCCTTCCTAAAAAGTGCTCAAGCTAGTAACAGCAAACCACTGCTCAGACAGCCTGTGTCACAAGAGCCAAAGATGTACGCACAAAGAGCATGACTGTCCTTTCGTCCCCTCCTCTCTACACACTACAATGCGAGCTCACGCGCCCCAGACTGCAAAGCAGACCGCCTTGGAGACACGGCCAGTTACGGCCTCCGCAGAACAGTACTGCTTTTCCCATGACGTTGGTTTGAGCTAATACTTCCAATGCATCTGTAAATCAATGTACAGATTCAATTATCTTGAAGACTGAAAAATTGGAAACAGCTTGTCTACAACGTACAGGAGGCCCTCACACGAACTTGAGGAAGACACGCAGGCTGGCAATGACGTGTCTGAGACGCTGTGTTCTGTCTTCACAGAACAGCACTGTTTGATGCTTCAATTTAAATGAATAACAAAAACACCTTTTAAAAAAACACTTAAAGGGACGCCTGGGTGGCTCAGTCGGTTAAGCGTTAAGCATCTTGCCTTCGGCTCAGGTCATGATCCCAGGTCCTTGGTTCCCTGATCCATGGGGAGTCTGCTTCCCCCTCTCCCTCTGCCCCACTCGTGCTCTCTCTCGCTCGCTAACCCTCTCTCAAATAAAATCTTAAAAAAAATAACAATACTTAAATATTAAGAATCTCAGTATCAGATGAGAGTCCAGTGACCCTCTTATTTATGTCAGCGAATGTAGAAACTTAGTTTTACTATCAAATGCTCAGCAGCTTACATTTCATTTCGCCACAAGGCGGGTGAGACTTACCATACAGAACAAAATACCGACAGCGGTAGTGAGTGGGCTCTGCCAATCTTGGTGCTCCTGACACGTGGCAAACTGCCTCCAGACATGGCCGAATGTCCCCTGGGAAGGGGTGAGGGCTTGCCCCTGACTGAGAACCCTTAGTTAGGGCGGGTACACAGGTCCGGGACCACTGCTCATGACAGGGCAGGACAGCCCTCAAATTCCTAAAACTCGTAGCTCCCTGAACATCCGCAGGGCCTTTGCCAAGTGACCACGGTTTGGATTCTGTCATAATCACATCACGGGCCTCGCAGAGCTATACCCCCAGATGCCCTCCAATTCACAAAGCCAAGTTCGGGGAGGCAGAGACAAACAGGTGCGTTCCTCTAGTGAGAGTCAGCAGACCGTGGCCTGGGGCCAAACCCCTCTTGCTACTTCCCCTCATCAGGCCTGTGAGCTAGGACTAGTCTTTATATTTTTAAGTGGTTGAAAAAGAAAATCAAAAGAATCCTATTTCGTGACTCATGAAACCGATCTGCCATTCAAATTCCAGTGTCCGTCAATAAAATTTTATTGGCACTCACCCGTGTCCACTCATTTATGTACGATGGACAGCTGTTTCTACATGAGAGCGGCAGAGCTGAGCGGCTGTCACAGAGGCCGGCTGGCCCACGAAGCCTCAGTGATTTACTCTCCGGCCTGTGACAGAAAATGCTGCCCTTGCTCTGGTTCTCCCAGCCCCCCTACCGAAGCATGTCCCGTTTCTACACTGGACAACCATCTGCCTTGTCTGTTCCCAGCGTGAAGCGCCCACCCGCTGACCTGCAGGGCATGCCCCAAAGTGCGCACGTCCTCAGGAACAAAGCAGCCCCCTGAACCCTGAGAGCAGGAAACACCATCGCCACGCTCTGCTGTGGCTCCCAAAACCCCGAGCTCCAACGTCATCTCTAAAGCTCCACACCAGCGCCTCCCACACAGGAGGAATTCAACATGTGCTCCGCTCAGTGGAAGCTTCTGTTCCCTCCGTACGGAGTGAACTCCCAATCGAAACACCGAGGACCGACAGACCTCTCCCGTCGTCCCTCTGACGTTCGGAAGATGGTTCAACTCCATTTC
Organism: Ailuropoda melanoleuca; assembly: GCF_002007445.2. Classification (NCBI taxonomy): domain Eukaryota; kingdom Metazoa; phylum Chordata; class Mammalia; order Carnivora; family Ursidae; genus Ailuropoda; species Ailuropoda melanoleuca. Next base: position 7,091,877 of record NC_048238.1, on the reverse strand, counting down.
AAAAAGTACGGACTGATGAAAAAGCCTGGCAGCTCAGCAAAACGTGAAACACACTCATCATGCAGCCCAACAATGCTACTCGCTGACATAGACCCAACACAAACGGAGACAGATGTCTGCACAGAAACCTGTACACAACGTTCGGAACAGCAGTAATATGAATAATGATGGTTCATAATAACCGAAAGGTTAAACACAACGCAAATGTCCACCAACTGATGAACGATCAACAGAATGTGGTAAACCATACAATGGAGTATTATTCAGCCACAGAAAAGATTCGGGCTACAACACGGATGACTCTTGAAAATATTAAGTTAAAGCCAGTCACAAACTCAGCTTCATTAACATTTTACGAATTTTTGTTTTTATTAGCAAACTACATTTTTCAAATACTTCAGTAAAATACCAAGATTTTTATACATTACTTTGTTATTTTTACATACTTGGGTGTTTTGGGGGGGGGAGGGGAGAGAGAGAGAGAACCTTAAGCTAGGCTCCACACCCAGCACAGAGTCCGATGCAGGGTTCCATTGCACAACCCTGAGATCATGACCCGAGCCAAAAGCAAGAGTCAGACGCTTAACTGACTGAGCCACCCAGCTGCCCCTTTACATACTTGGTTTTAACAAAAATACCTCAAGATTCTTACTGTAGTTAAATTTCAGCCTATCACTTTAGTCCTGATTGAACTTTTTAAAGCAATAAGCAAAATTCTTCCCCAAATTTCCATCGTTATGTTTTTAAAATTATGAAAGCTCTATAGGGTTTTTTTTTCCCTAAAAAAAAAAAAATTGAAGACAAAAATAGGAAACAAACTGAGGGTTGCCTGGGGGGGGGAGGTGGGTCAGGGGATGGGGTAACTGGGTGATGGGCATTAAGGAGGGCACTTGATGTAATGAGCACTGGGTGTTATATGCAACTGAAGAATAACTGAACTCTACCTCTGAAACCAATAATACCTTCTATGTTCATTAACTGAATTAAACTTTAAAAAACAAAAAACAGGGGCACCTGGGTGGCACAGCGGTTGAGCGTCTGCCTTCGGCTCAGGGCGTGATCCTGGAGTTGTGGGATCAAGCCCCACATCAGGCTCTTCCACTATGAGCCTGCTTCTTCCTCTCCCACTCCCCCTGCTTTTGTTCCCTCTCTCGCTGGCTGTCTCTATCTCTGTCAAATAAATAAATAAAATCTTTAAAAAAATAAGAATAAAAAAATAAAAAAAAAAAGGAAAAGGCAACCAAATTGATAAAGAAAAAAAATACAAATACAAAAAGTAAATAATAAAATCAGGCCCTAAAATCCCACGTCTTCGCACCTGTTGGATTTGCTCTTCTGGAAACTTTATCATCTCCTAGCTCTGTAAGTAATGATCTACCTGTTGTTTTAATTAAGTTTCAGGGTTAATTAGCCAATCAGTTTGCAGGTACACACAAACTGCATTACGAAACTAATAAAGCACAGGGGCCCGTGGCTGCCTCAGTCAGTAGGGCACACAACCCTTGATCACAGGGTTCTAAGTTCGAACCCCATGCTGGGTGTAGAGATTATGTAAAAAAAAAAAAAAAATTAAAAATTAAAAAAATAAACTAATAAAGTACAGAATTAAGTTACAGGAGATATAATCTATACACATGTGTCTAATCATAATTAATGTTTTGGCTTAATTTTAATTCACAATGTTGACAAGATTTGGTGTTAGAAGGTGTCATCCTCTCCTGGTAAGACCCAGAAAAGTTTGTAATAGCTGGTTCAGTATCCACAATTCTTGGAAGGCAATAAAAGGCAAATTCATCATTTAGAATTACCTATATAGAGCCCATAATGACTTCACGGTGTTCTACCTACCACCTGCAATTTCGGCAAGGGCAAAGGCCCGCAACTTGAAAAAAGTCCTTTTAAAACAGAAGATGTTCGGTTTGGGCAAAACGCACTTCACTTCTCCACGGGATTTCAGCTCAAGGACCAAGATGCAACAGCAGGCTGGGGCACTTACCTTTATGGTGACTTCATGTGTAGACCTTTGAACCAGTGAGCGCCGCAGCATCCGATCATAGAAACTGCAAAGTGTCTGCCAGGAGCCAGCTGGTGAGAAACGAGGAGATACGAAGAAAAAACTTAAAATTCTCTGGGAAGTATTCACCTCTAGCCTCTCCCATTTGGTGGCTTTTTCTTTTTCAAATCGGTAGCATTGTTTCCCTTCATCATCTCAACTCAAATTTCACTCATTTTATGACGTCACAATCTGTGTCTTACACTTGGAACGCAGACGCTGCAGGTCTGCTTGCAAAGTGAAAGGCGAGAAAGGAGGGTGGCCAGCCCGTATCGTCGTATGTGTCGAAATTCCGAAAGGAAAGAGTCTCAAAGTAAATAAAACTAATTTTAGTTCAGATATTGCTACTGCTATAGTTTAACGATCATCAGAGCCTATCTGAAATGCTTTTGTTTTCGGGACCGTGTCCTGTGCAACCAAGAAAATAAACTACACACACCTCTAAGTGAAGAAAACACACTTTAAGGAAATTTTATAGACATCACTTGGCTAATGTTTATGACAATATTGCATGCATGTCCACGTGTATATACACAGCCTGCTATATTCTGTGCTCATAAACACACAGAAACAACGTCAGAATCTTTTTTTCCCTTTCGGCTTCCCCAAAATAAAGCAAAGGAAAGGCACTGACTCACTATGGTTCCACTTACCCATTGGTGTCGTCATGCATCTCAATTTCACGAGAGTTCCCCCATGTGCACTTCTGAAGAAGCCAGATTTGTAAGCTCCTAAGTTAACCTTTGTATCTCTACTTTTCGGCCAGTATAAACAGGCTTAGTATAAACACTAAGCAATCAACTAGCATTGACTTAACAGTATTTACCTTCTTCCTCATAAAACTTCCTTGGTTATGAATGAATCCAGCGTCCTACATTTAAATTATCTACTATTGTCTATAAGCTCAAAATCTAAGGAAATGAACTGCCTGCCAACTTCTCTCAATTCTTGTTTAATCATAAGCGATAAGAAGGTGCCAGGGTTAATATAATTCAAACTCACGAGTGAAGCTTATGAGTAAAGCTGTTTCTTATTAAGTGAATGCAGGCCCTCATGAAATGTTTTAAGGAAATTCAAGGAAATTATCCCCAATGAGTCATGTTTATAGCTACACTGCTCAAAGAAAGGCAGTTGAAAAGACTTTACAGGTAGGTTCATAGGCCCTTAAGTTTCATTACAGTACATTTTTTAAAAAACACCACAAGGATATGTAAGATAAAAGTAATAACCAGGGCAATTTTTTAAAAATCTACCATTGAAGAAAAATAGTGATATTTAAACAAAATTTCCCTACACCTCTTTGAACAGAAACTATTCACCAGAGGGAAGGCAGGCATAAAGGAATATTGATTTTGCACATAAAATAAAAATACATTCCGAAATGAAAAAAATTCTGTAGTAGAGATAAAATAGGACAATACTCCTCACAGTACCTGAAGCACAAAGCAAATTACTATTTTCAGGATTGAGTTGTAAATTACCACAGGGGGGAAAAACAGCCTTATGATGAAACCGCTAAATACCGTAAAATATCAAAATATGAGCAGATGTCACCACAATAAGCCCCAAATTGCTTGGAAATTAAAACACTAAAATCCATAATAATTCAATAAGTAATTAATATATAAACAGCTCTTATTACAAGCTGTTCAGAAAAACCTTTAGAATCAAATTCTTATTCTGTGGTCCAAAACAGATGGTAACTCTTGGAATTGAAGATGATCTTTTATATATGTTGTTAAACTCGGGAAGCGTAATTAACATCATCTGTGTGTTATAAACACACAAACACAGGAAAACAGGACTGGTTACCAACATTCTTCTGCTTATGCAACATGTCAAAATTAGTTTATTGATAGAAACAATAAATCTGATCTTCCAATACCTAATCGTAACTGATTTTCCCACAATCAGGACCCAGAACCACCACCAGTGAGCAGTACTGGCAAGAACGTTCACGTACTGCAAAGTATTGGTGTGAAATGCCAATGATTTTAACGAATGCAATATGTTCTTTATTCTCAAAGGTAATAATGAATATAAAAAGGACTTTGTCACAATTTCCTGGTTGCTCCTCAGCTCTAGGTAAGGCACAGCGTAGACCTGTCCCAGCAGTCCTTCCACGGGGGAGGTATAGGGCCCTGACAACACTCGTCGTGTTGTGCAAACATCCCCTCTGTCAAGTCCCGAAACATTTCCGTCACTACAAAAGGAAACCTTGTACCCAATTAAGCAGTGACTGCTCATTCCCTCTGCCGGCGGCCCTGGCAACTGCCAGTCTACGTTCTCTCTGGATTTGCCTATTCTGAACACGACACCACAGTGGAAGCATATGATAGCTTTTGTGACTGGCTGCTTTCACGAAGCAAAATGCTTTCAAGGTTCCGCCATGATAAGGTGTGTCTCGGCACTCATTCCTTTTCACGGCTGAATACTATTCCACCGTATGGATGAACTACACTTGGTCCATCCATCAGATGCGGGGCGTTCTGGCTTGCGTTCACTTTCTGCCCATCGTGACTGGGGCTGCTATGAACACTCGTGCACAAGTCTGAGTTGAGCCCCCGTTTTCCATCCCTTGGGGCATACCCCCTTGCAGGGGAACTGCCCTACATCAGTTTGCTTTGATCCTCCTTCGTGGAAGCCTCATCCTCTCCAGGACTGACAGATGCAAACGGGACAGGCAGACAGGTCTGCGCAGGGAACAGACGTACAGGAGGGAGCCAGGGAACCTGCCTAAGAGCTCCAGCAGGCAAAGGACAGAAACCTAGAGCTCTGCACAGCAAGCACCAAGAAGAAGAAGAATGCTCTCTCTCTACGTGGAGCAAAGCAAATTGCTCTCCCACTCAGGAGCTCCTCAAAATGTATCAGGCAACCAGAGACCCTGGACTGGCTGTGTTTTGCCCTTGCCGCCCTTTCCCACCTCCCCAGGCTTAGCACCAAAGTTCTGAGTTCAGGGCTGCTCACGTTTCCGCTTCGATTCATCGGGGGCAGTTGAGTTTGACACGGTTGTCCAGGCACCTTCTTAAACGCACTACTAAAATTTAATACTGATCCATGCACGTGACACCTAATAAAAGCATGCAATTATCGCAGGGCATCTGCATCGTAACACACTGCTTTCAGCCAGCGCCGACGGTGCCTTCCACCTCCAGGCAGGTCTGGAGACATTTTTGGCTGTCACACCTGGAGGAGGGGGTCCAATGGCAACTAGTGGAGAGAGACCAGGGAGGCCACTGCACATCCTACACGTCCCAGGACGGCCTCCCCACAAGAAAGACTGATCCGCCCCCAAAATGTCCAAAATGCTAAGGTTAAGAAACTTTATTTTCATAGAACAGATTTTAGACTAAGTTCTTCATGACTTCTGATTTGTACTATGAAATATCAGAAGGTGAAAGAACACTTTCACGCAGGTCTTAGATTCAGAAGTTAGAGTCTAGGGGGTGCTTCCGTAGACTGCCATAATGCTTCCTTCGTCATTGCCCAAATTTTTTAAAACCAATGGCCCACATGAATCATTAAGTCAAACGGACAAACATACGTTTTCACTGATCATAAATTTACTGCTTAACTATATAAATATTAATTCTATTTCTGGTAGACTAGAATCCCAGTGCTTTAAACTCACGTCATCCTTTATTAAATAATGAAAGGAGCCTGCCAACCAGACCCTCATGCTGCGTCTTCACCGCTGGACCCCAGGCCACACCAATCACTGTGTCACACCAGGTGATCTCACACAATAAATCGTCATTCTGCTGTCAGGATTGGCTCATGGCTCTGAGCCGTAGGCAGCAGGAATTCTGGGAACACCGTCTTCATAGAGCTTCACTTCTAGCAGGCTTCTTCACGTACACAGGTGTCCCAGGGGTGAGGACGCCTCACGGTCACTATGCCATGGTCTGCCCGACTCTCTCAAAGTCCTCTCTGAACGGCTTTCCAACAATATGTTGAAATTCGAAAGAATTTTCTGATTGACTCAACACATCACTCACGAGACATTCCAATTAACTGAGGTTTTGCTGTTGGAAGGCTGTGCGCTCTCCAAGAGAAATATAAAAACACACTTTTCAGATGTTGGAAGCTAGAAATCTAAAGATGACAGTGCTTGACTAAAACGAACACAAGTGTGCCAAGATGGTAATGACTTACAAAAATAAATGTCACTTTTAATATTATAATAGTATCGAGAAATAGGGCAGTTCTAGATAAGCCTTTATCCACTGGGAATTAATCAGGCCATCATCCTCATTTCTCCTTTTACTCACTGAACTAGGCAAATGGGTACTGCAAAGTGAAAAGTCACAATGCATGAATTATTTCCTCATGTCTTATCTCATCTTTTAAAAAAAAACCTCACTTTTGGAATACCCTTAATTTAGGTGGACTAATTCTTGCCCCTGTAGTAAACGTGTGCCCTATTTATATATAAGGCAAAAGAGACAACATCGATGGAACCCATTCCCATTTAAAGTTACGCTTTTGACCCAGGAAAAATGTTTTTGTATTGTTAATGATAAAAGATACTAATTTTGTACACAAATTCCAAGGGCCTAACCTTCGATGTTCTTTAAAAATAAGCTTATATGTCATAAACACATAAATTAAAAACAAGGAACATCTTAAAACATTTTTCTTTTAAAAACAGTCTGCATGGTCAGGACACCTGGGTGGCTCAGCTGGTTAAGCGTCTGCCTTCAGCTCAGGTCATGATCCCGGGGTCCTGGGACCCAGCCCTGCATCAGGCTCCCTGCTCAGCAGGGAATCTGCCTCTCCCTCTCTCTCTGTCCCTCCCCCCACTCGTTCTTGTTCTTTCTCCCTCTCTCTCCAATGAATTTTTAAAAAATCTTTTAAAAAAGTCTGCATGGTCAGATGACAATATTGTTGTCACTGTTGTTCAATGTCTATGGAAAACATTTAGTCCAAATGTTTTTGGAATTAAGTATTGTTGGCCGTAGGCACACGAACTCCTTTAGGGCACACGAACTCCTTTAGGGCACACGAACTAGACAATGGATTGTTACTGTGCCAACGTGAGAAAGTTTGGAAAAATGGCTACTGGTGAAGTGTGCCCATATAGCTGGCAGTCACACGCAGACAGTTACGGTGACACCCCTTTCACAAGTCATCCTGTTTGAACACTCTGCACACGACCAGGGATATGTCCAAGAGCTTTCTCTATCGCCCCATTCTCTATGGTCCAAGTAGACAGGATGGAGTTAGAAACCGTGCAAGACTAATAAACACTGATTTTCACGTTGCCCAGACTTGAGGTGGGGTTCATTCTACTGTTTGTTCATAAAACGCCAGTCCTTAGATACGATAACATGTATTACTGAAAAAGCAAAGCTTGTAAGATCGAGTAAGTTTGGGAAATTCTAGGTTAAAAAAGGTGAACAAACCCCATGCAGGATAAACACCAGAGAAAACCCTAACAAGACACAATCAATTTCCTGAAAATCAGCAGTAAAAAGAAACTCTTAAAAGCAGCCAGAGAAAAACACAAATTACACCCAGAGGGAAAGATAACAAAACTCACAAACTTCTTGTCAAAAACATGTAAGCCAGAAGACAATGGAATGAAATCTTTAGAGAGCTCAAAGAATGTGTCAACTTAAAATTCTACTCTCAGACAGAAGAGCTTTCAAAAACAAACACAAAATAAAGACTCTTTAAGACAAACCAATACAGAGAGAATTCAATGCCAACATACCTGTCCTACAAGAAAAATTAATGGAAGTTCTTTAAGGGGAAAAATGATGAGCTCAGACGGACCTCTGCATTCCTGCAAAGGAATGATGAGCGGCAGAAAGGGTAAACGTGGGGGTAAATAGAAAAACATTTTCTTCTCATTTTAAAATTTCTTTTACATATAATTGAGTGTTTAATGCAAAATTAGTAGCTGTATCGTGGTTTCTTAAACATGTAAAGGTACAATGGATGACAACAGTAGTACCAGGAAGTAGGAATGGAAAGAGAACAGATGCACACTGTTGTTAGGTCCTTACACAGGACGTGGTTAACAGACACCGATGCCGACTGTGACAAGTTAAAGACCCTTATCGCAAGCTTTAGAAGAACACTAAAAATTGGGGCGCCTGGGCGGCTCAGTCAGTTGAGCATCCGACTGTTGATTTCAGCTCAGGTCAGGATCCCAGGGTCTGGGGATGGAGCCCTGAGTGGGGCTCCCAGCTCAGCGGGGACTCTGCTTTTCCCTCTCTCTGGGCCCCTCCCACCCCCGGCTCGTCAGTGCACTCTCTCACAAATAAATAAACAAAATCTTAAAACACTAAACATTAAAACAAAGAGGTATAGTTAATAAATTAATGGTAAAGTAGGATCAGAAAAAAATTCTTAATTTACGCAAACATATGCAGGAAGAAAGGAAAACAGAAACACAAGATGGTACAAACACAAAACAAATAGCCAGTGGTAAATGGTATAACCATTCTGATTAAAAGGCTGATTGCGGCACTGGACAAAAAAGCAAGATGGAACTACGGTGTTGATGACAAAGCCACTCTGGATAAGTATATATTCTGTCTATGAATGGAGGAATGCATGTATGTATATATGGTACACACATTGGCCGTGTATTATTGACACGTGTTGTCTTTGCCTGTATGTACTCTGCTCAATTTAACATTCTCCTTTGTGATTTCTTCCACTTCTTAAGTGCCTCATGAGTCTGGGGAAGACACATTAGGGGTGAAGAAAACATAAAGAAGAAAATGTAACATGGAGTGATTCCTGGACACGGACGGCACTCTGCCTTCAGTAAGGGATTCCTGCGTGATGGTAACGCGACACAGTGCCCCTGGACTGTTGGAGGCGAGCTGCAGAGAGCCCGGACCCATCAGGATCCTCAGGAAGTCCGAGCGTCAGCACACAGAGGTTGCGTTCAGCATTTATGGAGGACACACACCTTGAGGTAATGGATTAAGGAATGGAATGGTGAGAAGTCACAACCTCTGCTCTTGAAGACCAGTTCAAGCGAAAGAAATGCTTTGATTGGGGCGGCAGACTTGGAAGAATGGTGCAGAAGTGGCTTTCCAGAAGGCACGGCAGCTCCACGCCCAACCAGTCCCGCTCCCCACTCTCCAACACGTGTTGGTCTCTAACTCCAGAGACCCTCCCACGCAAATCCATCTGAGAGTCTGCGTCCTGAGGAACCGTCCTGAAACAATGGCCGCACCAGCAGCTAGTACGATCTCATACAAAACTCACCTGGGCTACCAAGTGCCTCTGTCACGAACGCTCCTCCCGCTTCCTTCTAAAATCATAGAAAATGATGTTTTGTATCTTTGATGGGAGAGCGTGCAAGCCAGCCATTTTAATAAATACGCACGGGTACACGCGATGTGAATCTTACATGCAGAGAAACTCACAGGAACTCCCAAAGCACCGAAGATGCGATGTTCTCGGTGTTCGCTATCACCTAAGATGGGCTCCTCTGTTTACTCCCCTCCCCTTTTCAGAAATTCAGCTTAAGAGTTGGGAGACCTATCTGGACATGGCAACAGAGGGCAAACGCCAGGGCCACGAGCAGGGGTGAGCACGCTTTTTCTTTAAAGGGCCAAAGAGTAAGCGTCTGGACTCTGCAGCCGTACCCTGTAGAACTACTCACCTCAGCCTGAAGCTCAAATGCAGGAACTGACTATACGCCAACAGGTAGGTGTGGGGCTATTTCAGTAAAACTTGATCTACAAAAACAGGCTGTGGGCTGGGGTGGCCTCTGGGCGGTAGTGTGCACACCCTGCCTTGGGGCGTTACCGTGCTGGATTTATTAAGGTGTGCACACGTAACTCATTACTAAATTTAAACAGACAACCTGAAATTGCATCAGGGTGACTTTACACAATTAACGTGCAAAGAAAAAAGTGCTTTGTTCCAGAAGTAAAGCAGGTGTGCGCTTTGTTACGGAGAATAACCACAGTGAAGGGGAAACAGCAGGACGGGCTTCTGGTTCCTGGGGCCTTCACACAGCTGCCCCCAGGAGTCCTCTGGACAGTCGTGCAAATGTCACAGCACACTAACATGGGGCCTTCAGGACCCAAGTGCAGAAAGTTTCATTACAACTTCCCGGTTCTTTCATGGGTCCAGAAGTGTGAAATTGAACAGAAGAATCGAATCAGTTTGGAAACGACATCCTTCATTTATTTTGCCTGTGAAAATTATTATATTGAAACAGAGTTCCGTTTTTAGAGTAGTGTGAGGTTCACAGCAGAAGCAAGCAGACGGTGCAGAGCTCTCCCATCGGCCCCCTGCGCACACTCCCGCACAGCCTCCCCACTCCCGACATACCCCATCAGAACGGACGTCGACAAACCTGCACTTTCACTACCACCTGAAGCCCACAGTTTACTCCAGGGTTCACTCTGGGTGCTGCGCGCTCCACGGACTGAAGCAAACATACGGTGACAGGCACCCATCCCTACGGTCCCCCTACAAAATCCCGTGTTCCGCCTCCTCATCGCTTCCGCCCCCAACCCTGGGCAACCATTGATCTTTTTATGCTGTTTCCGTAATTTTTCCTGTTCCAGAATATTCCGGTGTTGGAGTCCTACAGTACGCAGCCTTTTCAGATTAGCTTCTTTTCACTCAGTGATGTGCATTCAGGGTTCTCCCCTATGTTCTCATGGCCTGATTCAAGCTCATTTCTCTTTAGCGCTGAATAACCGTCCATCATTTGGATGGACCGCGGTTAACTTAACTGTTCACCGACTGAAAGACACCTCATCTTGGTTGCTCCCAGGTTTTGGCAATGAGGAATAAAGGTGCTATCAACATCTGTGTGCACGCTTCTGTATGGATAGAAGTTTTCAATTCCATTGGGTAAATTCCATGATTTTACAGTGCCATTAAAGGAGGGCCTGGTTGGCTCAGTCAGTGAAGCGTCTGCCTTCGACTCAGGTCATGATCTCACGGTCCTGGGATCGAGTCCCGCATTGGGCTTGTTGCTCAGCAGGGAGCCTGCGTCTCCCTCTCCCTCTGCCTGCCGCTCCCCCTGCTTGTGCTCACGCTCTCCCTCTGTCAAGTAAATAAAATCTTTTAAAAAAAATTTTAAATAATAAATGCCATTAAAATTATATAAGTAACGCAAGTTCACGGAAGAGATTTTAAGTGATTCTCAACTGCAGGCAGTTCTGACCCCTGAGGGTCATCTGCCCCAAGGGCAATGTCTGCAGAGAATTCTGCTTGTCACCAGATTGGGGGGGGGAGGCGACGGTGCTATTAGCATCTAATGGGTAGAGGCCACGGATACCGTTTAACACCAACAGCACAGAAGACATGTCCCCTACGAGAAAGGATTATCTGGTTGCCAGTGCCAACAGAGCCGAGGCTGGGCGATCCCTATACGCAGGTAAAACGTCACCAGTCTTCCAAGTCACTCTGAGCTGCGGGCTCTCAGTGTGGAGGGAGTCTCTACACTAACCTGCTTCCGTGTGTTCTGATGTTTAACGCAAATACATTCTACAAAGTATAACCTCTTAATTCAGTAACGGGAGGCACTATCAGCTCTTCCCATTATGGAAATTCCTGAGCAGCAAGGCCGGCTGTCCCCTCACCTACACGACATCACGTCCTGCCCCGCCCCCACGTGCAGAGTCCGTGTATCCTCCGTAAAGCCCCTCACGTCCATTATACAACACAGCCACCCTCTTCATTATTCCCATTTTGTAGGTAAAAAGGCTGGGTTCTAGAGAGTTTACGGGAATGGCCTAGTTACACAGCTCCCAAGTGGTAGATTTGAACCCCAAGAAATTTGTTGGGGTTCTGGCTTTGATCTGAGTGCTCTTACCATTTCATATCACACCAATCCATACTTCACAGTAATTTGGATGGAAGGGAGGTGAGAATTTATTTGGCACGATGGAAATAAATAGGAATTTGCAGCTGATAACATAATTTATTGAAGGGAAGTCTTCCAAACACTCTGAATAATTGATTTCGTACATGCAGCCTATCCATTATGTGCAATTCATTCGGTTCATCTTTAATACTCTGAGTTGATCTGAAATGGATTTAGCCATTGACACTCTACCGACAAACAACTGGGTTCAATTCATTTTTGGATTTTCTGTGACACGTTATTTTTTCCGACCGACTCACATCAGGCTTTCCCAGCCAGGGAAACTCTGACACTCTGTCAGGTGTCTAGACCCCGGTAGCTGGAACGAGAGTGAGCCATCCTGGGCTCTGTGTTTTGCTCACTCTCTCTCGTTGTGCAAAATCCAGACTGACTGGAGTCTTCGACCAACACGGAATATCTTATTTATGGAGATCATTCCTTCACGGACGAGAGGTCATTCCTGTCACCAAGAAAGCAGCAGAGTGCACGGTCGGTTGAGGAAGTGAAACTGGAAAACAAGTTTCCTTTTTGATCCACGGAATTCCAACCTTCAGCCGTAAGTGCCACGCCATCGCGCGCGCGCACACACACACACACACACACACACACACACACGCCCTTGTTCCCGTGACAACCGCTCCTCCGCTGCTCCATCGGTCTTTAACATGTAACGCTTCCCTATTCCATCACTGGTACTGGATACTGGCGAGGTCACAAGCAGCAATAATTATGAGAAAGGACTGTAAAATCAAGTGAAACACGTACGATGTCCCTCAGAAGTGTGCGTTCACATCAGGCCCAATTTCGCATGTCTGTAGCTACTGACAACAAGTACTGTCCCATTCATAAGACGAACGGCACTACCTCGAGGAACTGCAAGTCCTCCATCCACTTTCAGACCTTTCCTTTCTTACAATCTGACATTGCTCCCTCGACCCAGTGCAGGGGTGGATGCCGCCCAGGCAGCCCCGGAAGACCGGGACTCGAAAGGACACACCGTTTGGCTCTCTTGGACATGAGGACCAAATAGTTCCATCTTCTTCCTCCTCGATGTAATGGGGCTGAAGTGCAGGGACACCAGCTCATTCCCGTGCGCGACGGCTGCAAATGACAGTCCGTCGTATTCCATCCTCTGGGGAAACAAATACTTGAGGAGGTTTGCTTGAAGCACGACCAAGAACTCTGCCATCTCGTTCAAACGCACTCTGCAGTAACTCGTGGGAGGCAGGCAGGCAGCCACTGCTGACATCGACAAGTGAAGGACACAGGACGCTGACAGAGAGCACACCTCGTGCCCAGAGGAGGGCCCAGCATGACACCTGCCAGGAAGACTCTAGTTTTCCGGGGCACCTGGCTGGCGGGCTAGGTTGGTAGAGCATGCAACTCTTGATCCTGGGGTCATGCGTGTGTGGCCGACACTGGGCGTACAGATGACTTAAAACTACAACAACAGGAGGAGGAGGAGAAGACGAAGAGGAAAAAGATGACGACAACTCGTGTTTCCCTACAATTTAAAAAGATGACTGAGGACAGCCTGGCTCGTTCAGTCAGTACAGCAAGCAACTCTTGATCTCGGGGTCCTGGGTTTGAGCCCCAAGCGGGGTGTCGGGATTACTTACAAATAAAACCTTAAAAAAAATAAATAAATAACAAAAAATACAAGGGAGACTGAATCTTGTGACAGAAAAAAAAACACACGATTTAAAAACTCTTAAGCTCAGCGGATAGGACATCAGAACCCCAGGTCTCCAAGGGCTTGTGACGGTCCCGCTGGCTTCCGAGTCTGGGCTGGGATGCTGACGTCACACGAAGCAGAGACATCTCATGTCGCCCAATTGGGAACACACAGGCCAAAACGTCCGTGTGTAGTGCAGAGAGAAACACCCAGCATTTGTGCGAAGCTCGAGGCTGCGGGAGCTCCCAGCTGAGTGTGCCGCTATTCCCTGCGCCGGCACAAGCCCCCAGCAGCTCAGAGACTTTGCAAGTGCACTGCCAGGAAGGTGTGAAGTCCAATGTCTGTCTCCAGGGTGCACTTTTAAGGGACTCTTAAAAATAAAAGATAGCCCAGTTGTTCTCCAGCAGTCTGCGTTTCCCCTGAAGGTCAAACTCTGGCCTCAATTCTGCCTGCCCTGGTCCATCACGCTGTACTTACACCCAGTCTTAGCTGGCTTCCTCCTCCTTGGTTCCAGTGTGGTCTTGTTTCCCAGAAATCTCACTCCGTGCTGGGAAAGGGTCATGCTTCCTTTGCGAGGCAATCTGGCAGACTCTCGCAGAAGCATCGGGGCCCTGGAGTGAGGCCGGCCGGGGCTAAACCCCAGGATCCCCCCCAGAGGCTGTGTGTCTCCTGATGAATACCGTAACTTTTCTGTGCCACACGGTGGGCACGGCGCTCTACAGTTATACTGCACAAATGGACATATTCAGATATATGTAAAGCCAGACTCAGAGGCTTGTAACAAGCGAAGTTATGATTATAACCACAATCCTGGCCACTAGACTGCTGCTACGTTCCTTCTGTTCTATGAATCATTCTCTCACGTTTTTAAAGGTGGGGGGAGGGACTGTGCACCTAAAAAAATAAACAAGATGAACCTTATTTGTATTTAACCACCATTATAAAGGTTTTAAATAAATAAAAAATAAAAAGCCAAGATGAACCTAAAAGCATTTTATGCCACTCACTATTCTAAAGGAATACGTTTCAAGGCATTTCTTTAAAGGGACTGAAACAGTCACGTAAGTAACCGTGTGAGGGAATCGAGCTTTCCTTTCAACTGGAACATAATCCCATTTATCGGTGGTTTCCTTAAACGGAAGCATATTACTTGGTTCTCGAACAACTGAGTTTTTAAATGAACAAGTGTGTTTGAGAAAGGAAGTAAGCATAGTCAGATGAGAAAACAAATCGGATCAGACTCACTGTGGATACTAACATTCCTGAACGGCGCAGTGAATCACATCTTCTCGCTCTGCTCACCCGATGATTCCACCTGCCTTTTTTTTTTTTTTAAAGATTTTATTTATTTATTTGACAGAGATAGAGACAGCCAGCGAGAGAGGGAACACAAGCAGGGGGAGTGGGAGAGGAAGAAGCAGGCCCATAGCGGAAGAGCCTGATGCGGGGCTCGATCCCATAACACCAGGATCACGCCCTGAGCCGAAGGCAGATGCTTAACCACTGTGCTGCCCAGGCGCCCCCACCTGCCTACCTTATCACTTCTATCGATACATCTTACCAGTCTAGCGGCAAGACTTTCCTTCATGCAAATAGAATTTCAAACACAATCTCAAAAAGAGAAAATGCCAACGCTCCATTTCCTTCAAAAAAGGAAACAGAGCGAAAGTAGAATTTCAGCGCATTTTTTCTCGTGGAAGCTTAGCCTGATTTCCTTTGCGCCTGTTCAAATGTCTGTCAGGTCTAAGATTGTGTGCATGAGATGCAGAAAATCCTATGTGGATGGACCTACGTGGCGTTATGCTAAGTGAAGTCAGGGAAAGACAAATACTGTAGGATTTCACGGACAGAGAAACAGAGAACAAACTGATGGCCGCCAGTGGGGCGGGGCGGGGGGAGGCGGGGGCAAATACAGTCAATGCCTAAGTATATGGGTTCCTGTAGTACCTGGCTGGGTCCGTTAAGAACCTCCGGCAGTGACGTGTCTAACCACAAATTAAACTCTGAACGAAGTGTCACCCGAAAATGGTATTCTGAAGATTTCGTTAAAAATGAAGGAAAGGAGATGTTAAACGGTGGAAACAGATGCTATTTCAGATTTCCGGTTGTGTGAATAGAACTTTTCACAGCGCGTACACAGCCCTCACTGCAGAGGAAAGCTCTTTCCAAAAAAAAAAAAAAAGTTGAAAACACCCTACAGTTCCAAGTATGACATTTACATGGTTTTATTCAAATATCACAGATTAAAAATAGAAGACTGCCTTTTAGTAGGGTACAGACCTTGTCCAAAAAAGTGGAGGGGAAAAAAGTGAAGTTTGAGATATCATCCTCAAATCTGGCTCCTCCATTAGAGATTTCTCTCAAATTCGCCAGGAAGAGAGATATTCCGTAAGAGATAGGACAGAAAGGCGACTTTTGGAACTGGGAATGGAAAAGGAAATGGATCTGACATGGGCAAGTGTGGAAACTCGGCTGGGGTGAGGGCGCCTGGTGGACTCAGCAGGTAGAGCATGCAAAACTCTTGATCTCGGGGTCGTGAGGCTGCGCCCTACGTTGGGTGTAGTGATTACTTAAAAATACAATCTTAAAAAAAAAAACAAACCCTAACTTGCCTGAGGTTTTAAACTGTATACCTCTGTCGGCTTCGGCAACGAGCACAGGAGGCTTCCATGTGAAAAAGGGACAGAAACGAGTTCAGAAGAACGTGAGGTGGACAGCGTGATGTTCCAACAAAGACCCTCGGAAAAGCCCGCGTTCGGTAGGCGCAGTGGTCAGCAGTTGTAAACATGCTGGTGTAACTTCTGACAACTCTAACCTGTGAGACCAGAGGTTGGCAAACTTGTTTTCGAAGGGTCCAGGAGTAATGAGCTTCAGCTCCACCGCCCATACGATCTGTGACCATCACCCCCCCTACCTTTGGAGGGAGACACAGTCACGCACATGAAAAACGAGGGGTGTAGCTACGTTCCAATGAAACTTCAGAGATGTACAATAAAATCTGAATCTCATAGAATGTTCACGTATCATGACATGATTCTCCTTTTGATATTTAAAAATGTGAAAGCTATCCTTAGGCTTGCCGAGGGTACGAAAGTAGGCACTGGGCTAATTTTGGCCTGTGGGCGTTCGCTAGCTCTTCTGTTAGATAACATGAGTCATGGTTAGATGCCATTTCTATAACATCTCACCAAGATCACTTCAAAATGAACCCTCAGGAAACCAGTATGATGGTTCCCAAAGACATTAAATATAGAATTACCGTATGATCCAGCAATTCCACTTTCAGGTACAAATCCAAGAGAACTGAAAGGAGGAGCTGAAGAGTATTTGGACCCTGGAGTTCGTATAGCAGCAACAGTATTCACAACAGCCAAAAGATGAAAGCCACCCACATGTCCACCGATGGAAGAACGAATCCACAAAGCTTGTATGAATTATAAACACACACACATACACACGATGAAGTACTAGTCAGCCTTTGAAAAGAATAAAATTGTGACACACGCTACCCTAGGGGTGAACGCTGAGGACATTACGACGGTAAGGGAAATCAGCCGGACGCCAAAGGGCAAAGAGTGTGTGACCCCACTCGTAGGAAGTAGCTAGAGTAATTAAAAACAGAGACAGAAAGTGGAATGGGGGTTGCGGGGAGTTGGGGGGGGTGGGCAGAAGGAAAAGGAGGTAAAGCTATAACAGGCAGAGAGTTTTAATTTGGGAAGATGAAAAAGTTCTGGGGGTGGATAGTGAATCTCTACTTAATGCCACTAAATACGTACTTAAAATTTACCATTTTGACCATGTTTATTTTTTTAAAGACTTGAGAGAGAGCCTGCAAACGAGCACAGGCGAGAGAGGTGGGAAGAGACAGGAAGCGAGAAACACCAGCGGACTCCACACTCAGCACGGTACCCAATGCCAGGCTCGATCCCAGCACCCCAAGATCATGACCTGAGCTGAAGTCAAGAGTCAGACGCTCAACTGGCTGAGCCACCCAGACGCCAGATGTCCCAAAATGGGACGTTTTACATTATGTATATCTATACCACAATAAAAGAAAATCTCAAAGAAAATGAACCCTCAATGCAAATGCATTTCTTCCAAAGACCTTGCCTGCTGGTTAAAAAGAAACTTAGATCAGGGGCGCCTGAGTGGCGCAGTCGTTAAGCGTCTGCCTTCGGCTCAGGGCGTGATCCCAGCGTTCTGGGATCAAGCCCCACATCAGGCTCCTCTGCTATGAGCCTGCTTCTTCCTCTCAAAAAAAAAAAAAAAAAAAAAAAACTTAGATCAAGATGGTGATGGGTGTCACATCAGACGTCAGCCATCGTACTTCGAGGCGAGCGTGAGGAATAACGGCCGCTTTCTTTTCCTGAGCCGCTTTCAAACCCTTAACCGTGAAACACAAAATGGACTCCGTTATCTTCAAATTCATAGGAGACACTTGGAGATACTTCCCGGTGGAAAAGAGCCATTCTCTAGAAACAATCTCAGAACCTTGGTACTTTCTGAAATAGCTGAACGTTAGTCAAACCCAGGAATTGTTAGGCCAGTTTTAGTCCTTGGAGAATTTAGCTACATGGTAGCAGAATGACACATTTTGGTTAATTAAATTCATGTTAATCTCTGTGGCTGGGAAATGGGATGGAGGTTCCTGTTCAATCAAGATCATAAAAGCCATTTGAAAAAAATTTAACACATCATATCATTAAATGATGTTCAGCACCGTCCTTACGGTTGTTGGCAAAAACTCTAGAAGCCTAGACTAACAGATATTCAGACTCAATTAATCTCAGCTGAATCATTTCTCCTTCCATTGGGCGAAAGCTTCAGAAAAAAAAGGAAATTTTTGCCTAATTCTTAGTGGAAGCTGTTCCCCTTACTTTACAACAAGAAAGGAGTTAATAAGATGATGACATTAACAAATTTCTCTCAAAAAGTTTCCAGATGGCGGGTTCACTCAACTCTATCTTCTACAAGCTTGTGTCAGTCTTTATGAAAATACAAGCGGTTATCAAAGGACAGTGGCACCTCAATTTTTGAAAAGCATCTTTCTGACCTCTGGGCCCCTCCCACTGACTTTGAAGTGAGTGCCTCAGGGCAGGCCTGCACCGCCATTCACCTCCCTGCAGAGAACTCATCCTGTCCCTGGCTTGAGACCCCAAACGCATTTCTGGTCCTGGTCCTCCCAGCAACACACTCATCCCACGTGAGATATCCACCTGGAAGTTCCAACTGGTAGCCCAAACATGGCCTGTCCACGACGGAGCCCTGCAGCCGTCCTCCCACACCAACACCAACACGCCCCCCTCCCCCCGCCTGCTGTCCCAGGGAATGGCCCCAGAGCCAGCCTCCTCCAGCCAGGACATATGCTGGGGCTCTCTGCTGAAACGTCCCAAATCTGGGCTTTCCTTCTTGGACCCATGGAACTCGGCTAGTGGAAACTGAGACTGCCTTCTGCCTGGGACCCACCAGGAGCCACTACGGTCCCCCACACCCAGCAGCCAGCCACGTGCTGGTGCCGTGGGAGGCACCGGAGGGTTTCAAGTCCAAACTCCTCACCATTAGTATCACGTCCCGCAAGGAACTGACGGCTGTTCAGTGCACACAGCTCTGATCCCATCACAGACGCGTGCTCCCATCACATCATGCCTGCCCGGTCTGCTTTTCACCTCTCAAGTTCCCGAAGCTCGGGCCCACTGCCCGGCCCGTGCACGTGCTGTTCCCGAACTCTCTTCTGGCTTTCCCCAGCTGCATCCTCCAGACTTCAACTCAACGGTCTCCTCCTTAAAAGACCTTCTTACCTCTAAAGTGGAACCCCTTCCACCCAAGTCTCCTGGTCCCACGATCCTGCCCCTGTCCCTCGGGATGTGTTGTAACCAAGCATCTGGTCTGTTTCTCTGTTTAGGGCCTGTCCAGCCCTAGCGCAGCAGGGCCCTCTGCACCCGCAACCCTGAGCTCAAAGGCTGTTGAACTCAACACCTGCATTATCCACAAAGATTTGCTTTGTGCTTCATACAAGAATGAAACTTAACAAATAGCTAAGTATGTAAGACAAAAAACCTCAGAATACAGTAAGACATAGTTAACCCCAAAACTCACTGAATATTGCATTTTCCTTCTTGATGACTCATGCACCATTTTGGGGTCTTGCAGGGCTTTGTAATAAGCACCACTGATAATCATAAAGTAAGGGTAGCAGCAGCAGCTGTGTGAGATCAGAGCCGTCTAAATCCACGGAGCTATGAGACGGCAGTGCATCCCCGTGTTACCAACACTCAAGAGTTAATGTCACATAAACCTCACAGCCAAGTTAGTCCAATACATGCGTAACAACTGGACTTCACTCTTCACTGTAAGGTCTGACGGTTAGAACATAAACAGTAACCAGTTCTCGTAAAGGATTCCGCTACTCCCAGCCCCGGGATTTTCTTCAGATCTCTTGTGTCCCCAAACCCATCCAGGGTTGCTCAGCGGCGCTTGGCTGTCCACGCTCCCGTTAACTACAGGCTACGGAGACCTCACCCAAATGGACGAAGTATGAGTGCACACGGAGCCCATTACTAGCTTTTCACGGAAATGAAGCTGAATGCCCTACAGACAGGGCAAGTATGAGTCCTCTTCAAAAATGTCATGGGATTTGGTACGGGCAAGACAACCGAGCAGGCTGGGATACGGTGGCAATCTGGGGAGATGCAGACAAGAGATTTCTGTGCAGTTTTCATGTGGGAGACCTAGAAGCTAGAAACCCCACAGAATGTGCTATGCACTATGGCTGGAGTCTCTTGGGGGAAAGCTCTGGCGGGGACTCCTCTGAGCAAAGGGGAAGCCTGCCCTCCGAGTATGGGCAGATGACTGGGTATTCACATGCTTTAGGATAAGACAACAGAACACATAAGATGTGTATGCCTCCTTTTTTAGGATTCCCAGCTTTCACTGACTTTTTCAATTAACATGACAATGCTCAGGCCAGATTTTGGGGGAGGGAGACAAGAGCCGACTTCCATCTTTGCACACAAAACTCCCTACGTTATCTCTGAGTGATGAATATGCATTTATAATGTGCATAAATCAGAAGTCATTTCAGCTTACATCATGAAATTTTTTTTTTTAAGATTTTATTTATTTGACACAAAGAGAGACAGCCAGTGAGAGAGGGAACACAAGCAGGGGAAGTAGGAGAGGAAGAAGCAGGCTCCCAGCGGAACAGGGAGCCTGACGTGGGGCTCGATCCCAGGACTCTGGGATCACGCCCTGAGCAGAAGGCAGATGCTTAACGACTGAGCCACCCAGGCACCCGTACACCATGAAATTCTAAGTAGCTAACAGTGACTGCATACTTTTTGGAGTCCAGAGAAGGCCCAAGATTACATGGCTATAGCTTCACAAGGTGAAATTACACAGTAAAATCGCTATACTATTCCAGACACCGCCCCCCGCCATATCCTCTGATAATCCTTTACAAAATCAAGTATCTAAGTGCGTAATATATAACATAGATAGATTGAGATTATTTTCACTAAAACTGGTTTCTTAGTATTAGAAAAGGATGGCACTTTGAAATATGTAAATTCAAATCGAAAAAAGTAAGTTTTCTACTTTGTTAAATATGTTAGCTTACAAAAACTCACTTCGTGAAAAATTTTTCCTAAATGCAGCTGTCTGCAAAGGGAAATACATACCTGTGAAATAGGATAAATTTTAAAAAGAAGACAAAATGCTGATCTTTGATCTAGTCCCTCAACCTCTCTCCACCTCCACCTTCACAGAGTGGCTTAAAACTCATTTCCTCCACGCAACGGTGGCGTATAACCTTCTTGACCCCAAGAGGAATGGTTTGCTCATTGCCTCCTCGGGCTCCCAGCGTATTCTGTATGTTGCACGTGACAGAACCAATTCCAATGTGCTGGGATGGGTTCTTTAGACTTCTCAGGCCTCCCCCAGATGCAAGACCTAAGACCCTTATACCTGTTTGTCGATCTATTCCAGTGGTTCTCCACTGGGGGTGACACTGTCCTATCTCTGGAGACAACTGTGGTTGTTCTAACTGCTGCCGGGACAGTTACTGGTACCCGGTGGGTGGAGACACCAGGGCTGAGGTTCAACACTCCACAATGCCGAAGACAGCCCCGGCGCCACGAACGATCCAGCCCCACATGTCAATAACGCCCAAGCTCAAAAACCCACTCTGTCCCCTTATGGGGATTTCTCTGGTTTTCCTGCAGCCAGTGTTCATGTTCTACACAAGTTTAACCTTTTTTCTTGTCCTATGTTGTCTGCAAGGCACCTTCACTCCTTTGGTAGGAACTCAAGCTTGCTTGTATTTTTCCAGCATTCAAAGACTCTTCACATGGTTCTGGGCATCACTGTAGAGAGGTTGGCAATCCACAGAGTTTTTATGTTTCTATCTTCTAAAGCTACTGTCCTTAAGAAAAAAACATTCAATGGGGCACCTGGGTGGCTCGGTTGGTTAAGTGTCTGCCTTCATCTCGGGGCCATGGGATCGAGTCCCACATCAGGTTCCCTGCTCAACTGGGAGTCTGCTTCTCCCTCTCCCTCTCCCCCTGGCTTGTGCGCTCTCTCTCTCTCTAATAAATAAATAAAATCTTAAAAAAAAATAACATTCAATATATTTGAGACAAACGTATTGAGACAAGCTCTGCCTAAATTTAATAGAATAAAACACTTACCATATGCCACTCAGTTTCGTTAATTAGCAGGTCAGAAAACACTGCTATCAGTGTACGGTAATTACCACAGAATATTTATATTTACAGCATCTTCTTCATCAAGATAAAACACACACACACACAATAGAAGAAATCCTCAAGGACGGTCTGACTCACAGAGATCTCAATGAACCTCGAGTTCTATCAGAAGGCATTCTGAAATTTTTACTTAGTTATTTAAGGAATCTCTACCCACAACGTGGGGCTCGAACTCACAACCCCGAGATCAAGAGTCGCACGCTCCTCCGACCGAGCCAGCCCGGAGCCCGCAGAAGGCACTCTGTACGGCGCCCGCAGCGTTCTGCTACGAGAGAACGGCGTCCACCATCAGAGCAGGCTCAGTGCCGAGACGGAGGGCAGGCGAGGAAAAGACCGAAATGATCAGATCCACACAAAAGACTCAGGATTCCCAGGGCATCTATTTAAAGTGCAGAAGACGAGTCGTCACGAACACTAGTTTACCATCATGCCCGCCTCAAGGGGCAGTGCCCGCCAGACACCAAAAAACTAGCCCATTTAGCCAAAAACGATTGGTCGAATTAAAATTAAATTAAAAACACAGGCGCTGTTGCTCCCGTCTCCCCCGTGACACCACTCCTACTGGATTTTAATGGCTCAATTACTCAAAACAGCGTCACACAGATGAAGCCCAAATTTAAGCAATTGTCGCCACTCGCTCTGCTGCCACGTGGACATCAGGGGTGTGAAAATCGCCATAAATGTAGGGGAGCAATCCATCACACACCGGAGCGTCCAACGGCTCGGTCTAACGGCATTAATCTCTTCATAATGTCTATGGGGTATACACTTCTATTCAACGAGACGATTCTCACGGAATGGAAATTCAGCATGGCAGGTCAGGAGGCATGCTTAGAACCAATATACTGGGGAACCGGGAGGACGATTTACAAAGCTCCCCAGGAAGCAAAACACCACCAAAGCCTTGGTAATAATAAAAAGTGCTCCGTTTGCATACGTTTTAACGGCATCGCCACTGTAAGAAAACATAGCCTGAATTCTCCTTATTGGGTCAGAATATGCTATTAAAACAAAATCAGGGGCTTCTTACTAATCAGCTCACCTCATTCAACCTGCCATGATTACAAACCTCTCGGTAGTTTAAACGAGATCATGCTCAGGGAAAAGCATTATGTTTGCTAATTTCTACACAAACCCCAAGAGAAATCAGTTTGACTTTACAATTTTTCTAATTGGCAAAGGTACATTAAAAAGTGTGCGGGGTTTTTTTTTCCAACCAAGTACTACTGGATAACAGAAAATGGTGTTTTACGTATTTCTCGAAAACAAACAAGAATTTAAAAGAACTTGAGTTTCTAATGACACGCCTGAAAATCACAAAAAGATAATTCAAATACACCATAATAACATTTAAAAGTAATCAATACTTCAACGCTCGCACTGCATTCTTCGTTGGTGGGAGTAGTGGAGGTCCTTATGACTGTTTAGTATCTGCTCCTTGATAAATATTGCCGATCCCTGAAATCTATAAAATGCAATATAAGGGGCGCCTGGGTGGCTCAGGTGGTTAAGCCTCTGCCTTCGGCTCAGGTCATGATCCCAGGGTCCTGGGATCGAGCCCCACATCGGGCTCCCTGCTCAGCAGGAAGCCGGCTTCTCCCTCTCCCACTCCCCCTGCTTGTGTTCCCTCTCTCGCTGCCTGTCAAATAAAGAAATAAAATCTTTTTAAAAAATGCAATATAAATGACAGCAAAGGTGATTTCATAGGCTCTCATTTTTAGCGCAGTACCACGTGTGTCACGCACAGCACATATTTTTCAGCCCGCCAGAATGGAAGATTTTTGTCTGCTTTGTTCCCTGCTATATTCCCTGCATCTAAAACAGTTCCTGACGTACACACAGTAGGTGCTCAATCAATACATGCTGGTTGGCTGAATGTTTTACACTCAGAGATGAAGGGAATGCAAATTACTGAAGAACAGGAGTGCTCCTCGAGAGCGTAAGGGGCGCAAACACTATGCACCCTGCTGTGTGGGGGGTTCAGGGGAAGGTCACAAAGTCCTTCCCCGTGCAAGCAGCTCACGCTACGTACAACACGCACGCATGTGAACGGTAACTCAAGCCCTGCATGACACTATGTCTGACCTAGGACAGCAGAGACAAGAGAAACCCTCCCTTTCATCTGGGGTACTCCACTTAGCCCTCACAGCACTGGGGAGATCCTAGTCCATTCCGTGGATGAAGAAAGAGGCCTCTGGCCACCTGGCAGAAACTCAAGAGTAAGCAGTGGGCAAGAGACAGAAAATGCTCCCAGCTGGGCTTCGGCAGAGGGAACAGAGGTCTCTCTCTAGAAGCTCCGGCTGCACCACGCCTGGCTCCGTTGTCTGTCGTCGAGAATCCCGCGTCTCACATGTGGGGTTTTAGTAAAGCCACCTCACTAGAGAGAGAGCAGGGACTAGAGCCGAGCCGGCTCGTCTCTCCTCACCCATCTCCCCTCTTCATCCTTGCAGGACAGCTGGACTCCATGTGGGCTCATGGCCACACCCTCCCCAAAGATCCGTTATCCATGCGACCCAGTTCTGGCCGATGACTATGAGAAGAAGTCGAACAGGACGCTTCGTGACGGCCCTCCTGACGTCACAGTGAGGGCCGCAGTACACAGGCGGCACGTGCCGATCCCCTTGGTAACCTACTGTTTCCGGATCTGGCACCAAACTTTCGGTCTTTAGAGCCCCAGCGTGTGGCACCAGCCCACAAGGCTTGAGGAAGGAAGCATCCCTGGGCTCCATCCGACTCTGAACTTGTACGTTTCCTTTGTCCCAGTCAATGACTCAACCTGTCTAACACCCTTTATCTTGACTGTACAATGGGAATCACCATTTTTATCTCACGGGGATGCTGTGGGCAAAAGAAAAACAGTGTGGACGGAGCGTGTGGCTCCCTGTCAAGGGAGACGAGCCTTGCCTTCTCGTGGCCAACTCTCGATACCGGGGAGCTTGGCGGAGGTAAGGTGAGGTGGCCGTGCTTGAAAACGGCCCAACACTGAGCCGAACAAATCATCAAGTTGACTCACCTGAGTGTACAGAATGCTGTTCAAAGGGGAGAGTGAAAGCGGGGTCTGGGATTTGATCATTACCCGAGAGAGCCTGTAGTTCTGAGCACTCCCTTCCTTGTTATAGGACAGCTGTGATGGAGACCTGAACTGTCCAACAGAAATAGGAGGTCAGCTTCCACACAGCTTAAATTTTAAAAATGTTAAGAGAGACCTGCAAAGTTATTTTTCATAATGTATTTAAATTTAACCTACTAGATATGCAAAATCGCATCATTTCACCATGTATTCCATATCAAATATTACTGAGATCTTCTTTTTCCAACTCAATCTCCAAAATCCTCAGCGTCTATTTTCTACTTACGGCACATCTCGATTAGATTAAAGTTTCACTGGAAATCCATGACAGCTATTATAGTTCAGAAAATGGAGAGGTGAACACAGATCACATTATCCACATGATTCCCAACATATGTAAACATTTAGATACTGATGTTTAAACTTAAATCAATTAAAAGGCAACACAATTTTGAAGTCCGTTCCTCAATGACACTAGCCACACTTTGGGTACTCCGTAGCTCCACGTGGCTAGTGGCCACCTTACTGGATACAGCAGGTCAGCACGGCTACTAAGTAAAATCCTTTGATTGTGGTCTGCCGGATGGCGGGATATGGGGACTTTCTAGGTCAGATGAGTCCTCTGTAACTGGTCCACATGCAGATTTTTAAATTATATGCTCACATTTTTTTTCTCCATCAATTCCACATACTAATAAATTAACAAAGTTTAAAACTATCTCCTCCTAAAAACAGTGTTAAGTTTCTTCTTGAAAATTACTTTTCATATCATGAGCTAATTTTCATAATTTTATTTTTTTTTTAAGATTTTATTTATTTATTTGACAGAGATAGAGACAGCCAGCGAGAGAGGAAACACAAGCAGGGGGAGTGGGAGAGGAAGAAGCAGGCCCATAGCAGAGGAGCCTGATGTGGGGCTCGATTCCAAAACGCCAGGATCACGCCCTGAGCCGAAGGCAGACGCCTAACCGCTGTGCCACCCAGGCGCCCCTAATTTTCATAATTTTAGATAGATACTGGAGCTCAGAGTCTCAGACTGGACTGACCTATGAGTCCACATTTACAGCATGGACCGTAAATCCAAATTACACACTGAATTTCACAGACAAGATGGTAGGAAAAAAGACATAAAGTACCTCATGGATAATTTTTCATATGGATCACTTGCTGAAATGGAATGAGAGTCAAAGAGAATATATTATTGCATTATTACATATTAAATTATGTTTTGCAATATTAACCTGATGTATATGAAGATATGTTGCAATATTAATTTCACTGGGTTCTTTTTACTTTGTATTGTGGCTACTAGAAAATTACATTTGGGATCCCTTCTATGGTGCCTGTAGGCTTCAACATGCTGACGGCAGTCACCAAGAAGAAAGCAGTCTACTGAGGCCACATGATTCTTGTTTCAACTGTGACCACTGCCAATTTTTAATTCTATGCCAGAACATTTTCTTTATTCCTCGACCAATTCAAAACACATTAATAATCACAAACTGTTCTACGTGAAGACTAGCTTTCTCTTGGAAAAAAAAAAAACAATTTTCTGTTTGAAGTTACTTTTAATATAGTGAATTACTAGAAGTTCCGTCAGACCCCTGAGCAAGGTGTAGGTGAAAGCCCATAAGCCTCAGAATGCCAAGGTCATCGGCAGGTCATGCGCGGGGTGAGCAAACAGCCCAAGGCTCACCTCTGTGCACGTTACACACACTTTGACTCTGGAGCTACCTGGCCCAGCAGGTGGCACAGGTCTCGTTTTCAAGTAAGGACCCAGGTTGGTCAAAGCTCCGTCATCTCTAAAATGGGGGTGACATCACGATACCTGTGTCCCGCTTCCTCGCACGTGGCCACGGGGACACAAAGGCCACAATGCCAGTAACGGGCTTTGTACAACGGCCAAATCAGCACAGCTCAGATCCCAGAGGGCCACTAATGAAGACGGGGTGACTCTGAACAAACAACTTCTCCAGGACTACCATTAGTTACTTGTTACTACTGTTACGTGAAGTCTTCCTGCTGCGACGTTCTGCCCTAACTCGCAGGGATCACTTCGGCTGAACGCAGCCCCGCCCGTCAGAAGCATCGGACAATCACTGCGTGCAGGTCTCCAGCCTCCAGCGCCTGGGCCACGGCACGCATCTCCTCAATGATGACAAACCGTGCACTCCACGGTCTCTGTTCTACTAACAGGAATGCTCCCGCCGCCTTAAGCTCTACGTGGAACCGCTAAGACACAGCCCCTACGACGGAGCGGCACGAATGAGCGGAATTGCGCCGTGGCTGATGCGGGCGCTAAGTGCGCACCCACACGCCCTGTGAAACTCGGTTCAAACTCAAAGTCCTCGACCTTGAGCCATTTCAGAGAGGCACGTGAGAGAAAGCCCTGTTCTCGACTTCTGTGCCAACTGCACACCGCAGAGCACAGAAAACTTCTACCCTGGGGTAGGAGAACACAGACAGGAAACGGAATCTTGCGTCCTAAGGAGATGCCCAATATTGGAAAAATATGGCCATTTCCCTGTGGATTCTCTCATCTACTGAAACTTGGCAGGAAATGACTCATTCAAGCCCTGGCTAGCCTCTTACCTATTCAACGTACTTTGGAGCAAAGACGCACAGACACCACTAAGACGCTCCAGCTGTCATGCTGTAAACGGACAGGTATCCCACCCCAATATTATCACAGCGTTTCTCTGAGTAAGGCCTTCAGAGCGCTTTAGAAACTTCCCTGTCCCGAGCATATGATAAAATGGCTCAGTGCTTCACGCCCAGCACAGAGCCTGTCACAAAGTAGACACTCGATTAATTCATTTGCATAAGAAGACATATGTCACACATATACACACATTCACACGCATACACACATCCTTTGGAAACACTGAACTTTGGCTAATGATGAGTAGAAACAAACTGGCAAGTTTGCCAATTTATAATTATATTTTAAAAATCTTTTATTGGCTAACATAAGAATCTGTGCTTTTCCTACAGCTGTCATTCTATAAAAATACTGACTTTTGATAAGCAGACTAGGAAATAGGAGATGAGTGGAATCCACATGTCTGTGTGACATTTGAACACATCAACTCACATGATAACCGGCGGTCATACCTCTGGTATGCATGGACTCCTTGAAGGAAAGGGCTCACACCAATGACATTAGAAACACACGTGTAGGTATGACTTTAGTAAATTAATTTGCTAACTTCCTTACTGCTTTCTGGACATAGATCCTGTTTAAAAATGCAGCCCTAATATGTAAATTCACGGTTTGGCTCAAGTCAGGAGACTATGGCCCATTTAGGGACGCCTAGGTGGCTCAGTTGGTTAAGCAACTGCCTTCAGCTCAGGTCATGATCTCAGGGTCCTGGGATCGAGCCCCACATTGGGCTCCTGGCTCAGTGGGGAGCGTGCTTCTCCCTCTCCCTCAGCCTCTCCCCCTGCTTGTGCTCTCTCTAATTAATAAAATCTTAAAAAAAAAAACTTATATAAAAAAAGAAATGACTCATTTAGCCGAAACTCTGACACTGCAAATCCTTAAAACAACCGGCATTCAAGGAAAATCCAGAAAGTGTCTTGTTCAAAGAAAAAACCTGAGGTACACCTTTTAAAAGGGCTTTTGTGCAATTCACAGAAAGAAAAAGAAAGAAAGAAAGAAAATGGCTGATAAACATGATAAAATACTCCACCTCATTAGTAAATCACAGAAATGCAAATATATATATATATAAAGATGCCATGCGTTCCCAGCTCAGCTGACCACCATCATGGGAGCTGCTGGAGAGGGCTGCCCCCCAGTCCCCCGTCCCCGTTCCCAACACTATACAATCGGAACAACCTTTCAGGAAAGCAATTTGGGAATCGGTCTCAAGAGCCCTACAACTCTATTTCGAGCAAGCTATCCTAAAGCAAAAATTGGAAGCAGTCTAAATCTCCAACTACATGTGTTAAATAAATTACAGTACGTGAACTTGACAGGAAAGATGCATAAAAATATTTTCATTAAATGTTGGTGGATGACCAAATGCTCATTCTGTAAGGTTAAGCGGAAGATAAGCATGACAAAGCTGAACAGACAGTATGCTACACACGTACATGTAAACATTTGGGAGAAAACACACGACACTGATGGAACTTCCACGGGTGAGTTCAGGTGTCTAGTTTCTTTCCATGCTATTTTATTTTTTCAAATTGTTCACAGCACATTATTTTTAAAATCAGAAAAGAGTTATGAAAACCCTGGCAGACAAAGAATAATTACTAGGTTCCACATCTGGTGAGTCCTAACAAGACAGATAAGATAGCTATGTATCTATTTCCTTTCTAAGAACATCAATGATGCTTTTCCTCCTATACTGTGATGTGTTGGGGAAATTCTTCTCTTCCCTAGGTATACATGCATCGACCTCCTCTGAGTCACCTTCCAGAAGTTTTATGATGCTAAAGTCTATAAACACAACATTAAATATTTATGATTGATATTTGCTGCTTCTAAAAATACACAGAGGAGGAGGTCTCTTAACGAGGCCTCCAATTTGATTTTCTCGCTGAATTAGCCAGGACTGTGCGCTGTGCAGATGTGCTGACAGCTGCCCACAGGCCCAGAGTTCACCGCGCTGGGGCCTCCTTCCTTCCCCCAGGGCCCAGGGGCCTCCCCGCTGGAACCGGCACCCACGTGCTGCATGAAAACCCGTGTCCACTGTCCCCAAACTTGCTCGTGCCAGTTGGACCTGTTAAGTGCATTTGTGAAAAGTAATTCAATATTGAATCAACCTATGAACTGGGCGTGCAAAACTTTTTTTTCTCCCAAAACTACTCCGGATGCTGTGTTAAAATGAGATCAACTCGAGACAGACTGATGGGGAGGCCCGGTTAAGAGACCTTCTCCTCTATGTATTTTTAGTGCATTAGACATACGGCATCCAGACAGCACATACCCTTGATAGGATGTGAGCAGAGGGCATTTGATCTTTGTGGTCTTTGTCCCCAAAACTCATAACCCCAATCTGCTCGAGTGAAAAACATCACCCAAGGGATGCCTGGGTGGCTTAGTCGGTTGAGCACCTGCCTTCAGCTCAGGTCATGATCCCAGGGTCCTGGGATCAAATCCCATATCAGGCGTCTCCCTCTGCCTGAAGCTCTCCCTGCTTGTGCGCGCGCGCGCTCTCTCTCTCTCTCTAGCAAATAAATCAAATTGTAAAAGGAAAAAAAAAATCAGCCAAACCGAAATTGAAGAACACTCTACAAAATGCATGACCAGTGTTCCTCAAAATGATTAGAGCCGTAAGAATTAGGAAAGTCTGAGAAACTGTCACAGCCCAGAGACTTACCCAGTGCTCTCTGATACCGAGCAGCTCTGGGTCTCGCTCCTGCAGGTAAGACGGCTCGCCTGTGCCCTAGAGAAACCATCGCAGAAGCAGCAGCACCCGTGAGCCATGGCGTGCCTAACTTCCCCGGGCAGAGAAGCCGCCCAGTCCATGAACCGACTAACCCCATCTGGGTCAACAGCTGTTATTGAGGGCTGCCACCACTAACTCGTTCCNGGAAAAAAAAAATCAGCCAAACCGAAATTGAAGAACACTCTACAAAATGCATGACCAGTGTTCCTCAAAATGATTAGAGCCGTAAGAATTAGGAAAGTCTGAGAAACTGTCACAGCCCAGAGACTTACCCAGTGCTCTCTGATACCGAGCAGCTCTGGGTCTCGCTCCTGCAGGTAAGACGGCTCGCCTGTGCCCTAGAGAAACCATCGCAGAAGCAGCAGCACCCGTGAGCCATGGTGTGCCTAACTTCCCCGGGCAGAGAAGCCACCCAGTCCATGAACCGACTAACCCGATCTGGGTCAACAGCTGTTATTGAGGGCTGCCACCACTAACTCATTCAGAGTGATGAGTCTGCCTCAGCACATCAAAGAGTGTTAGCCTTGGCAACCCCGGAGGAAACACCTACCTGTTCTTACCAAGTTCCAGCTTTTATACAGGTCTCCCATTTCCACCATTCAAAATGCCATTCTCTTTATTATTCTGTTTTTATTTTCAGCTTCCTCCCCACCCCTCCACCCGCCCCTTTAACCCTATGGATTATTCCTCTTAGCCAGACTTGAATAGCAGGGATGAAAATCCTTCAAGGACAAACTTAAAGCAAAAAGGGAACGCCCTTCAAGAGCTGGGCCTCAGGGTCAGGACCACTAACGGTAAAGTCTGGCACTACCAAGCTTCAGGCCAAAGCAACCGGCCACACTTAGGGAAAGATAAGGCCTTCCAATCTGGCACCAGAACTTGTAAGTCCAGGCGAATACATCACCTGGAAGCTTCTGACCTTCCAGATGCTGACAGACACCATGTGACCTGCTTATGAAGCCCCAGGGGTCAGAGCATTGGGTCCATGGCTCTCCGCGCAGGAAAGGCACTCCCCTCTCTGGACTGCAATGCCTTGTCCAGAGAACACAAGAGCCAGACAAGAATCTTAAACGATTCCTTCTCAACTCGAAAATCAGGATCCTATGAAATGTTCATTAAGTCATCCTGAGTGTCCTGAATTCGTAAAAGGGAACTCCTACTCACCAGGTTCATTTCCCTATATCTGATGCGGCTTTAACTACTGTTCAAAAACGTTTGCCTTTATTACTCTATTCTGCCCTTTACAGCCGCATCTCAAGGACATCGCCCAACTCCTGGTGCAAAGAAGTTCTCAACCAGTATCTGCCAAAGGAATGAATGAATGAATTATTTTAGCACTGCATGAGCAAAGAGCAATAGAGATGCTACCATCTTTGAAATCATGAGTAAGAGAGAAAATGTTGTACAGTATGGTTCTGGCACAAAAACAGACACACAGATCAATGGAACAGAATGGAAATTCCACAAATGAGCCCATGATTCTATGCTCAAATCATCTATAACAAAGGAGGCAAGAATATGCACTGGGGAAAAAGTCTCTTCAAGAAATGGTGTTGGGAAGCCTGGACAGCTACATGCAAAAGAATGAAACTGGACCACTTTCTTACACCACACACAAAAATAAATTCTAAGTGGATTAAAGACCTAAATGTGAGAACTGAAACCATAAAACTCCTAAAAGAAAACTTAGGCACGGGGCGCCTGGGTGGCGCCGCGGTTAAGCGTCTGCCTTCGGCTCAGGGCGTGATCCTGACGTTGTGGGATCGAGCCCCACATCAGGCTTCTCTGCTAGGAGCCTGCTTCTTCCTCTCCCACTCCCCCTGCTTATGTTCCCTCTCTCTCTGGCTATCTCTCTGTCAGGTAAAAAAATAAAATCTTTAAAAAAAAAAAAAAAAAAAAAGAAAACATAGGCAGTAATCTCTCGGACACTGGCCGTAGCAATATTTTTCTGAATATGCCCCCCCAGGCAAGGGAGATAAAAGCAAAAATAAACAATTGAGACTACATCAAATGAAAAAGCTTTTATAATAGAACAAAGAAAACCATCAACAAAACGAAAAGGCAAAACAAAACCTACCCAAAGGGAGAAAATATTTGCAAGTAACAGACCCAAAAATGGGTCAATCCAATATATGTAAAAAAAAACTCACACAACACCAAAAAACAAATAATCCAATTAAAAATGCGCAGCAGAGATGAACAGATATTTCTCTAAAGAAGACATCCAGATGGCCAACAGACACACATGGAAAGATGCTGAACATGACCAATCAAGGAAATACAAATGAAAACTGCAACGACGTTATCACCTCACACAAGCTGGAATGGCTGGAATCAAAAAGACGAGAAACAGCAAGTATTGGTGAGGATGTGGAGAAAAAGGAACCCCTATGCACTGTTGGGGGGAATATAAATTGGTGTGACCACTGCTGAAAACAAGATGGAGGTTCCTCAAAAAACTAAACACAGAAGAACCACAGGGTCCAGTAATTCTACTCTGGGTTTTACCCAAAGAATACAAGAACACTAATTTGAAAAGATACAGGCACCCCGATGTTTATCGCAGCATTACTTACGACAGCCAGGATACGCAAGCAACCCAAGTGTCTATCAACAGATCAAGGAGATGCGGTAATAAACACACGAAGGGATACTACTCAACCATACAAAAGAGTGAAATCTTGCCACTCGTGACAACAGGGCTGGACCAAGAGTGTACTAGGTAAAATGAAATCAGCCAGTCACAGAAAGACAAATACCACGTGATTTCGCTTCCACGTGGAATCTAAAAAACAAAATGAATGAACAAATAAACAACAGCAATTTAAAAAAAAAAATTAATAAAGCAGGGGCGCCTGGGTGGCACAGCGGTTAAGCGTCTGCCTACAGCTCAGGGCGTGATCCCAGCGCTGTGGGATCAAGCCCCACATCAGGCTCTTCCGCTATGAGCCTGCTTCTTCCTCTCCCACTCCCCCTGCTTGTGTTCCCTCTCTCGCTGGCTGTCTCTATCTCTGTCAAATAAATAAATAAAATCTTAAAAAAAAAATAAAAATAAATTANCTCGCTGGCTGTCTCTATCTCTGTCAAATAAATAAATAAAATCTTTAAAAAAAAATAAAAATAAAAAAAAATTTNAATTTAATTTAAAAAAATTAAAAAGCAGACTCACAAATACAGAAAACAAACTAGTGATCAGCCAGACGGCGGGGGTTGGGGGATAGACCAAATAGGTAAAGGGGACTAAGAGGTACAAACTTCCAAATTATAGAATAAGTAAGTCACAGGGATGAAAAGTACAGCATAGGAAATATGGGCACTAATACCGCAGTCAGTTTGGTGACACGGTAACTACACTGGTCTCTGCGCATTTCATAATACATGCAATTGTTGAATCACTATGTTGTACGCTTGAAACTAATAGGATACGTCAACCAGACTCGAATTAGAAACAAAAAATTTTTTAGAATTTTCGAAGGAGATAAAATTCCATAAACGCTGGGAACGGTTGGGGGAAAAAAACATCTCATGAACTTTTCTTTTGTTAACTCTGCATAGAAGACAGTCAAGAAGGTAATTCAATTTCATTATCTTGAAAGGGAAAGGTCAGCATTTCCTAAATGTCTTGTGTGGCGGGGCAGCAGTCCTGACAGTAACTGCAAGATTACCAGGGACACACAGTGAAGACGGGCACCTACAAGGTTCCTCCATTATGGACTCAACAAATGTTTCCAGTTGATCAGAGGGAAGACGNTGGTGACACGGTAACTACACTGGTCTCTGCGCATTTCATAATACATGCAATTGTTGAATCACTATGTTGTACGCTTGAAACTAATAGGATACGTCAACCAGACTCAAATTAGAAACAAAAAATTTTTTAGAATTTTCGAAGGAGATAAAATTCCATAAACGCTGGGAACGGTTGGGGGAAAAAAACATCTCATGAACTTTTCTTTTGTTAACTCTGCATAGAAGACAGTCAAGAAGGTAATTCAATTTCATTATCTTGAAAGGGAAAGGTCAGCATTTCCTAAATGTCTTGTGTGGCGGGGCAGCAGTCCTGACAGTAACTGCAAGATTACCAGGGACACACAGTGAAGACGGGCACCTACAAGGTTCCTCCATTATGGACTCAACAAATGTTTCCAGTTGATCAGAGGGAAGACGATTTTTCTGTCCAAGAATACAATTAGGAGCAGAAAAGAAGCACCTAATCATTGTTCTTTTTTTTTTTTTTTAAAGATTTTTTATTTATTTATTTGACAGAGACAGCGAGAGAGGGAGCACAAGCAGGGGGAGTGGGCGAGGAAGAAGCAGGCTCATAGCGGAGGAGCCTGATGTGGGGCTCGATCCCAGAACGCCAGGATCACGCACTGAGCGGAAGGCAGACGCTTAACACTGCGCCACCCAGGGGCCCCTAATCATTGTTCTTTAACTGACTACTATGTAGTAAATAAGTGAAAGTCTTCCTAGGTAGGTTCTAACAGTTCCATCGGTTATGCCATGGGCGTGGCTAAATGAAGAATTTCTCCAGCATTTTTTTTTAAAAAAGGAGTCTTTCTAGGTAGGTTCTAATGGTTCCATAGGTTACGCCATGGGTGGCTAAATAAAGAATTTCTCCAGCATTTTTTTTTTAAAAAAAGAGTCTTTCTAGGTAGGTTCTAATGGTTCCACAGGTTACGCGTGGCTAAATAAAGAATTTCTCCAGCACTTTTTTTTAAAAAAAAGAGTCTTTCTAGGTAGGTTCTAACGGTTCCACAGGTTACTCCATGGGCGTGGCTAAAGTTTCTCCAGCATTTTTTTTAAAAAAAGGATTTATCCATTTACTTATTTATTTATTTGGGGGTGGGGAGAGGCAGAGGGAGAAAGAGAATCTGAAGCAGGCTCCCCACTGAGCCGGAGCCCAATGTGGGACTCAATCCCACGAGCCTGAGGTCATGACCTGAGCTGAAATCAAGAGTCTTAACACTTACCAACTGAGCCACCCAGGCACCCCTCCAGCATTTTCTGATAATCTGTAATGTAGTCAAAGGAGTAATTCTCGAACCAAGATGCAAATTTATGGGTGTAAAAGACAGTGCTCTGGTAGGCAGCCTCTTAGATGGCACCCAGTGAGCCCACCTCCTGGTATTCAAACCCTGGCCTAGCCTCACCCACCATTTACCTAGACTGGTCCGTGTGACCAACAAACATGGCAGAATTGATGGTATGTCGTTTCTGCAATTAGGTATGAAACCACCATGGTTTCCAGTACTTTCTTTCTCTACATCCTTCTCTCTCACTCCTGCCTCTTCTCCTCTCCCTCTGTCCATTTTCTCATATGGATCATCACTCTGGGGAGAAACCAGGTCATGGAGCAGCCCTACAGAAAGGCCCACAAAGTTAGGAACTGAAGACTCCTGCCAAATTGCACATACATAAATGAGCTTGGAACGGATCCTCCAGCTGGGACAATCTTCAAAGATCAAAGCCGGGACCAACAACAGGACTACGATTCAGGAGACACCCTGGACCAGACCATCCAGCTCATCTGTACTTGGATTCCTGATTCTCAGAACCAGTAGGAAATACTAAATGTTTGTAACTTTCAGCTGTTGAGTGTTGGGATAATTTGTTACACAGCAATGGATAACTAATACGGGGTCTGAAACTGGAGTATACTAGGAGAAATGAAGGAACCTGGCCTAGAACCCCACCGATCCCCTCCCCGCCCACCACCTCCAAGTCAATAATTACTATTTAATTCCATTTGTTTACCTTCTAGCAAGCATCCAAAGAAAGACCGAAACTAAATGGATCTATCTTGCCACCATCCAATAGTTTTGTTTTGTTTTGAGACAGAGAGAGAGCGTGGAGGAAGGAGCAGGGGCGGTGGTACGATACAGAAGGAGAGGGAGGAAGAGCATCTCACACAGGTTCCCACTGGGTGTCCAACATGGGATTCCATCTCACGACCCTGAGATCATGACCTGAGACAAAATCAAGAGTGAGGTGCTTAACCCACTGAGCCACTCACGCACCCCCCAAATAGTTCTCTTTTAAGAGTAAAATCTGTGTCTATTGGGTAAGTCATTTACCTCCCAGATCCATGCAGCTTTCGAAACCAGACTATTTTTTTCTCTGAAATCCCCAGCCAGTACTTTGCTCCCCTCGGCTAAGCACTTCCATGTCCAAATGGTACAAGCAGTATTTTTCATTAGATGAGAAGACAAATTCCTGTTTCAAGTTTTTGGTTTCCTATGAGGTAAATCCTAAACTTGTCTGATTTATTTTAGCAAATTCCTGACATAAAAAATGCGTTATCTTTTGCATCCCCACAGGACAACAGATTTACCTGAAAGAGCCCCTTTGTGGCTTTAAGCTACTTTTGTTCCCTCATGTAACAGAACTTAGATTTTTGACCTCCAAGGTAAAATTCTAGTTTGTCTGATTGCCTTTTTCGTGAGTCTGACATTAATGGCCGGAATGGACGGAACTGATGGCTGCATACACACTCTAATTGGGACTCTAATTATGAAGCTGGATCTTGTTTGGGGAGTGTAATTACGATGCGAAGTCATACTCCCTGTTGTCCAAACTGCCGCTAGCAGCTTATCCTCCAGGGCCCCGGGTCTGTCTCCAAGGGGTGAATTCGGGGACAGAACACCCGCATTACCTCCTGTTTACTATCTGAAGCCACCAACGCTGGAGAGAGAGAGGAGATCAAGGTCCAGGTTTCACCTGCCATGCTCTCAGACTTGCAACTACAGAGCTCCTTGGAGCAGATGTTTAACACGTTTTCCTCAAAAGAACCAGAGAGTCTCGAAAGATGTCTAACTCCGCACCAAAGACTCACCCATGGTGTAATTTCTTTCAGAGAAAACTGGACAAGACTCCACGGACACGCCTTCGGATTCCAGGCACCAAGACCCCATGGGCACAGCTGTTCCTCTTCCTGCCCTTCTGTGGCTAACACAGGATGGGGCGCTGCGCTCAGGGCCACCAGGCTCTGCCCCCACCCCCCTGCCCCCCAGAGGCCAGGGGCCTTGAAGAGTCCTTGCTGTGTGGCTGGATCACGGAGCTTCCAAAGGACAAGGCGAGTGGGGCCCAGAGATGACATTGTCACCAGGACTCGGGCTCATTCCTCCTGCTCAGTCGCGTGAAGAAGCCTCGTCATGCAGCGTGACATAGAGCGGGTTCCCAAGCTGAAAATCTGAGTCAGTGCACAAAGCCAGAACACACCAGAAACGCCACCCTGCACGCACCTCTGTGAACTGTGATTATCCCAAAATCCCCTCCTGAGGGACAGACTCTTGGAATCTGCAGACCCTTGGCAGAGAAACATGAAATAAAAAGTGCACTGAGTCAATGCCAGCCTCTGCCTGGCTTTTGACCTAATCGCTTGAATACGCTCCTGTGTACCAAGACTGCAGCGGCCTTGACCTTCCACGGAACACTGCACTTGGAGCCTGTTGTGTTTACATGCTAATTTTATTGAAGACAAAGAATTTCTAACTGGACTTCTTTGCTTGCCCTGTAAAAACGTCTAAGGGCCACGGGCATGCGTCACGCAGAGTTGGGTGGCCACCTGGGAGTAGCCGGAGGGTCCAGAACCGTAAGGGCACGGTGGAATGAGAAGGCGTGGGGAATGACCACTACTGGGGCTTGAACTGTGTCTTCCCCAAAAGAGAGGTTGCAGCCCCGACCCCCTGCACTGCAGAATGAGATCTTATTTGGAAATATGGTCATCGCAGATGGAATTCATCAAGATGAGGTCATTCAGGAGTGGGGTGTGCCCCTGATCCATGCGACTGCGGTGAAAACAGAGACACATGGAGAAGGCAGAGGATGGAGCGACTGTCTAAAAGTCGAGGAATGCCCAGGGTTCCTGGCAGCCACGGGAAGCCAGGAGAGAGAGAAAAGGAAGGATCCTCTCCCCCAGAGCCTTCATTCAGAGGGTGGGGGTTCCGGGGACACCCTGATGTCAGACTTCAGGTTTCCAGAGCAGAGAGAAAATAAATCTCTGTTAAGTCATGCAGTGTGGGGTACACTTGGTAGTCCTGGGAAACGGACATAACCACTA
The DNA here is from genome assembly GCF_002007445.2 of Ailuropoda melanoleuca. Taxonomy (NCBI): domain Eukaryota; kingdom Metazoa; phylum Chordata; class Mammalia; order Carnivora; family Ursidae; genus Ailuropoda; species Ailuropoda melanoleuca. Next base: position 7,052,997 of record NC_048238.1, on the reverse strand, counting down.
ACAGTGAGCTTGAATCGCACTCTCTCGGCAAATCCGCGGGGAGGCTAAGGCACCTCTGACTGGCTTTGGTCCTACGTTTGACCTTGGCTGTCGCCCTAGCTCAACAGCACTGACACGTGCCTCCACCTTTCCCTTCGTGTCCCGGGACACACCTGGGGTTCAGGTGGGACTGGAAAGAGAGGACAGACCAGATCTCAAACTACAGATTTGATATTTTAGGGATTACAAAATGTCCACAACTATACACATATAGCCGTGTTTTCTGTCACTGGTATCCAAATATGTGTCCACAGGTACGTTTTTAGCTTTTGCAAAGCCCTGCGACCTTTACTGTACTCACAAAATCACTACATAATTATTCGAAAAACAAAGGTGGTGCTGTGGGTCTCAGATCAATAAGAGAGACACTGGAACTACAGCTTAGCTTGGCCCCCAGGGCCTGTGACATCAAACTACAGAACGGATGAGAAACCATTACTATAATGAGCTCTTTCTCCAGGCCCAGTAATGAGTCCGCTTGAAGAATTAATTAGAAATTCTGAAATGGCTTCCCTTAAAGGAGAAAGATTGGTTTGTCTAGAAGAACAGGAAGCAGCGAGAATCTCTATGCACGCCTATTCACCTGTTTTGATTCTCACCGTTTAGGATGTCTGAAGAGCAAAGGAATCTTCACTGACTCCAAGATCTCTCCGGTGTATCATTCAACGACGCATGCGGCGAGCCTACTTGTTGCCAGCGACTGGCAGGCATGTCCACATGCACCATGACAAATGTTCCAGTATCTAGTCAAGAACGAGGCCTGCCTTTGGAACCTCTGGACCTACACGTCCACACGCAGCCAACTGGGACAGATTACTAGAAGCTATAAGAGATGAGGGGCGCCTAGCCAACTCCCTTAGGTGGAGTGTGGGACTCTGGACCTCAGGGTTGTGAGTTCGAGCCTCGCGCTGGGTACAGACATTACTTAAAAATGAAATTAGGGTGCCTGGGTAACGCAGTCGTTAAGCGTCTGCCTTCGGCTCGGGGCGTGATCCCGGCGTTCAGGGATCGAGTCCCACAACGGGCTCCTCGGCTGGGAGCCTGCTTCTTCCTCTCCCTCTCCCCTGCTGTGTTCCCTCTCTCGCTGGCTGTCTGTCACATAAATAAATAAAATCTTTAAAAAAAAATGAAATTAAAAAAAAAGAAAATATAAGAGACTTAAATCATGTAAAATCCTCACATTTACAAAAGAAAAAATGTGAAAGAAAAGGAAATAATACGGTCAGTTATCATTAAATACCAGATACCTTGTAAGAATTGAAATTCAGTGAGTTTGTATAAGAGAAAAAGAGAAACTGCAGTCAAATCTATCCAATACGTGGCATCCCCTTTAGTGTGAAAGAAATCACCTCTGGACTACCTAGTTCATCAGCTACCATTTAAAAATATATTGACGTACAACTTCAAAGCCATACATTCAAAGTGATGAGCCCCGCATCCAGGACCAGCCACTGCTCTTGATTCGATTTCCGCAAAGCTTTCCGAGCCAGCAATTCTCAGATGGAGGGGAAGGGTTGTGAGACAGACAATGCGTTGCTGAAAATCACTCCGTTTGCTCAGAGAATTAGTGGCAAGACAAGGGGACATTCAAACGCCCCGGCGTACAAGAAAAGAAAAGGAACTTGAAATGTATCCAGAAATTTGTACTTCATGGTTATGAATATTCTGCTTCACAGCCCTGAAGTCACCTAACTTAGCTTCCGCACCGGTATGAGGAATTCTAGAAAGTTCTATACATGGGAACCGTACACAGCACCGAATACTACTGTGCTTATTACATTCCTCCTCAAAAAGGCAGCATGTGTGAAATCATAAAAGGTAAAGAAGGAAATGGCATGGTCGTTATGCCTTTGACCTCCCGTACACGTATTCCGTATTTCTATCTAACACAAGCACACGCTTGTCGGCCAGGCTGCAACTCCAGTGCCTTGTTCCCTGCTATTTCTTTCTGCCCGCCGGAGACCTGCCACTTCCTCCCCGGCTGTGGTCACAGGGGTGGGAGAGGGGCCCAAAGCACAGTGAACGGGGAAGAGAGCCCCAGAAACGTGCAACGGGGGGCCGGGATGGAAGACACCACTGTGCCTTACGTGCCTGGAAGATTTTCATCCCCAAACTAAACTTCTGGGAGCAGTAGCTAGGTCTACCTTTACCACTTGCTTCCAGAAACAAATTCCAACCTTACAGAGGTTGCCCAAAGCTGGACAGCTATCATCTCACCTTTGCAATTCACGGAATGACGGAAAAACAAACCTCTCACGTGTACCCTGCCTGGGGAGGCCATTCCTGCCAACCATCGTCCACCACCCCTATCCTATCCAGTGCAATCCCATAAAATATTAAATAAATTATACCAATAAATAAATATATATACCATAAATATATATACCATAAATAAATAAATACATATAAATAAATATATAAATAATAAATAAATAAATATAAAAATAAATAAATAAATATAAAAATATAAAAAATATAAATAAATATATATATATAAATAAATAAATTATACCAATAAATTTCATTTATTGGTATAACCTTCCATGCAGGATACACAGGAGATATTCAGCAAGTGTTGACTGCACGGAATTAAAATCAGATGTAATATTTTCTTAACACTATAGGAAAAAGCATGGCTTTCCATGATCTGAGCCCGACACAGCAGACTGATGGGCCTCTTGGGTTTTGGAAGTAAGTATTCGTCAACAAATATTTCCAACTGGGGTCGGAAATGCTCATCAACATTACTTAGGTGGAGAGGACAGTATCTTTCTGCTACAAAGGAATGAGACCATTCTCGGTGGTTTACCATCAAGCTGTAAGTCCTGCGAGATCTCCAGCACAGGTAGTCAAAAGCACATGAAATCCTAGTGAGCTTTACTGATGCAACGGAAAAATACAGCAGTGCTAGACCTGCATTTCCCACACGGAGGCGGGGTTCATGCGTCCACTGACAGCAGAGAATCTGAGACAGAACTGGGGCATCTCCCTCTCCTCCACCCCGCTTCTGTGGGGTACGTACACGATCACCAGTCCCAGAGAGACGAGCCCCTTTCATTTTACACATTCCCCCACAAAGGACGTTTCGGTGACACCCCCGAGAAGGCCAGTGCTCATGATCTTTACTTAAAGGAGCGAGTTCCCCGTAGCTCGTGGCACACTCCAGTTCCACAGCGGCACCGGTCACTCGGTCACTCGCGCTGTGCTCCAAGTGCCGCAGGAGAGCTGCCCCGCGTGTGCTCGCTCTTCAGCCGCGTTAGCACAAAGTCAGCTCTTTGCAACTAGAGGAAGGCACACGCATGGTATTTTAGTAACAACTACTGTTTTCCTGGGAACCCCAGAGGGTTGATGCCTCCCTCGCCCACCAGGTAGCCCCAGTGGGAAAAGGAAAGAGGAGCAAGGTCCATGCCAAGGCTCACTCACGTTTTCTACGGTAAGACCACCCGGCAGTAAAGTGCACGCCTCCTGCTGACTCACACGCAGCTCTGGCCCAATACAAGCCCAGGTTGTGTGTCCACAGTGACTGTATGTCTTCCCACGTGTACCGTCTGGGCGAGCACACCCAGCACCCAGCTCGTGATGGACAGCGTTCTTCTCCCTCCCAGCTCCATCCAGTCCACAGCGGCTCTGCCACGTTCTGCTTCCTGCTGGATCTGCTCGGAAAGCCTGGCCACTACCAGCGTGCTGCTGTCGCTACATCTCGCGTGATGAAGAGAACCAGAGAACCTCATTTCCTCATGTGCCAATATATGAGGTGTGTTATTTTATAATCAAGATATTGTTAGTCAATCACATACTCTTGTCCTAAAAATTTTTATTTATCTGGGTTTTTTGAGGGGAGGAGGGAGGGAATCTCAAGTAGACTCCACCCCGAGGCTCGATCTCCAGACCCTGAGATCATGGCCTGAGTCAGACGCTCAACCGACTGAGTCACCCAGGCGCCCGTCAATCACATATTCTTATCGATAAGCAAAATCTGTAACATGGGGCACCTGGGTGGCTCAGTCGTTAAGCGTCTGCCTTCGGCCCAGGGCGTGATCCCAGGGTCCCGGGATCAAGCCCTGCATCGGGCTCCCTGCTCTGCTGGGCGCCTGCTTCTTCCTCTCCCTCTCCTCCTGCTTGTGTTTGCTCTCTCACTGACTGTCTCTGTCAAATAAATAAATAAAATCTTAAAAAAAAAAACAACTAATATATTCATGGGCAGCCTTGGTTTTTTTCTTTTCTTTCTTTTTTCTTTTTTTTTTTTTTAAGTTTTGGGGACACTAACAACCAAAAGTAAATTCTGAATTACAAACAAGTCACTCAATCAATTACACCGGGAGTAGTAATACGGTCAGAGCCACCCAAGGAAATGGGGAGAGAGAAAAACAAGAGTGGAGACTTGTGATAGAACGCTTCTGAAAATCAAGTGAACTCTCCACAGAAGCTCGAAGATGCAGGGCTCACAACCGCTGACACAGGAATTTTGCTCTTGAGTGTCTGTGACCCTCTTCTGCCTGTTCACCGCAGTGACCCCACCACGCTCAGAAACATCCCCCGCCACCCGTCGTAGCCAGGCAGGTCTACCGAACCTGGTAGCACTGTGTACAAGAAAACAGAACCCTCTAATGCACGGTGTTATGGGTTGAATTATGTTCCCCCAGAAAGACATGTTGAAAACCGAACCCCCAGGACCTCACAATGTCACCTGATGTGGACATGGGGTCTCTGCAGAACGAATCAAGTAAGTGAAGAGTGATAGTCCTTTCGTCTCCACTGCCACAGTGAGGAGCTCCCACACCAAGCCTGGGCTCCCTTCATGGACTAAAAAACACTGAAAGGCTAAACCAGTGTCTTAGTTTCACGGGGCGACTGCAACAAAGGGACACAAGCTGGCACGCTTAACAGAAATGTATCCCTCCACATTCTGGAGTCCGGAAGTTGGAGATCAAGCTCGCGACAATCTGTCGCAGACCTCCCGTCTGGGCTCGTGGATGTCTACTTCCATGCTCACATGCACCTGTGTCCAAATGTCCTCTTGTTACAGGGCCCACCCCAATGACCTCACTAACTTGATTCCTTCTGTAAGACCCTATCTCCAAACAAGGTGACATTCTGAGGTGCTGGCGGTTGGGAGTCCAATGTACTTTTGGGGCGTGAGGGGAGACACAGTTCAGTCCATGCCAAACAGTGACATGGACTATCTGATTTATAAAGCCCTAATTAGCGGCAATAATTAACAACATACACACAGAAGGAAAACACTGTTTAGAGACAGGACTAGGGCTGCCTTATAACTCCTTCCCCGGGCTAGCTCTTCAGAAAAACGTGTGAGCCTACACGTCTGGGAACCAGGCTATGCCAAGGGCTATCCCGCCACACAACTCCTGAAAGACACATTTGACTTGAGGAGTGCTCAATCGAAACATTTTCCTATAAATGTTGGGCATATCATGCATTTCTTTCTTTTAAAAACCACACTCTGTCACTGTCTGTGGCTTTTGGCATTTAGCACATATTGTGGCCAGTGGGTAGCTGAGTATGTGTGTGGGCTAGAGGACCGTGAGAGAGTGGGCATTCGCCGTTGTTCCCAATTAATATCTTTGGGAGGAAAAATGCTCACAGAATTTCATAAAGAAAATGAAAGGCAAAGAATTCCATACGGTCCATCCAGAATGTCAGTGGTAGAGGCCATCGGTCCTCTGAAAAGACAATTAAACTCACATTCTAAAGTAATGCCTCAAGTCCGAGTCTTTGAAAGGATGTGTCTTCCTTTCCTATGGACACTGAGGCTGCCTTTCTACCTTGTTTTTTCCTGCATCTCCTATCCACTTGGTTCTCAGCTCTCCTCCATAACAATTAGTCTCGTATGACTTTTTCCTTATGAATATTTGAGAATCAAGGTCAAAAATTTATAGCCTTCACCTAATTATTTATAACTAGGTAATTTGGCCCCGATTACGGTTACAGGAAACCATGGGCTATGGGGCTTCATGGTCCTGCATCTTACTCCTAAATCTTCCCCAAAGGGGTTGGGGAGGGGGGGACGGCACGAAGACATGCAATCATTACATCAGCTCTCCCCACCTATGTGGACGTCTGCACTCTGTGTTGCCCTAAGTGAGAGCAAACAGGACCACGGGACCACTTGGGGCACAGCACGGATTACGACACACACCTTGGAGAGAACCGTCTGTACCTGGAATTAAAGCAGGCAGGGTCTGCGCTGGGAAAAGTTTTTCGATGACTTCTCATTCTTCCACACATCTCGTGCACATGTAATTCACATATCCACCAGCCTCCATGAACGACTTGAAAGCGACATCTAAAATAACGTAAAATCCACACCACCCAGACGACGGCTCAAAGCGAACGTGCACACCTCCAGAGACCACGACCGCACCCCGGGGCTGTGTCGGTGGTGGCGCTCTGGATAAGCGAGGTCGGAGGACCTCAGGGTTCCACTTCTGCCCCCAGCCCTGCCAGTTTCTAGAAGCCACCTACACGCCCCTGAACTCCAGAGGCCATGAACAGAGGGAAGGGCATTCAACAGGTGATCTCAGAGCCTCTGAGCTCAGGGCAGTGGTTCCCAACCAGGGCGATCGTGCGGCCAGAGGACGTTGGCAATGTCTGCAAACATCTGGGTTGTCACAGGAGAGGGGGATCGGTGTCCCCAGCACAGACTGGGGCAATAATTACCTGTGATGGGGCCGACCTGTCCACTGTGCAGTGCTGAGCACCACCCTGAGCTCTACCCACTAGATGCCAGAAGCATCCCCCCGGTGCACCTGTAACACCCAACAATCTCTCCAGAAACTGCCAGATGTCCCTTGGCAGGCTAAATCGAGCCTGATTGGGAACTCAGTCTAGGCGAATGGCTGATTTCCTTGACCCCTTGTTTGTTTTTAAAGACTTATTTATTTGAGAGAGAGAGAGAGAGAATGAGAGGGTGGGGGAGGGGCAAAGGGAAAGAGAGAGAGAGAGAGAGAGAGAACCTCAAGCAGACTCCACACTCAGCGTGGAGCCTGACACAGGGAGCGATCTCACGACGCTGAGATCATGACCTAAGCCAAAATCAAGAGCCAGACACTCAACTGACTGAGCCCCCCGCCAAGTACCCCCATGACCCCTTGTTTTGTACGGATGCTCAGATTTAGACGGTCAGCTCGTGTAAGAATTATTTATAAAAATTTCTTGTCTTCCCTACTAGTCGTGAACAACTTAAGAAGCCGCAGAGATCATCTCTAGTTCAGTGTTTTAAAGTATGTTTTCCAAGACTTCACATCTATTGTTCAGAGATGAAGCCACACGTTCGCCTGCAACTGTCTCCCACGTTGACTAATGCACCACTTTGTTCCCTTCCATAGGCTACAGAGTCTCCTGGTGATCTCGTCTACAAAATAATTTATTCCATTTAGCCCAGGTGCATGTGAAACGTCGCAAAGCCCCACACGTGCAGGGTTTCTGCATATTTGATTTTTAGCTCTCCTTACGTCTAAGACGATGGCTCTACGCAAACAATTTAAAAATCAAAACAAAATTACCTAAAACTTCAGGGACCGTATCTCCAACACGGACTGCGTGATTTCTGGGTGTAGTCTTTCGAACATGGCACAGCACGTCCTCAGCCATGTGCTGGCCCCTGGCACGTCTGGGCCACCGCTGCCCAATGTCAGCTGTGAAAATTTGGTGCCGCTGGACACGCGTGCTGGTGAGCAACCCACTGGGGGGGCCGCCGCACAGACGACGGGAAATAAACTCAATTTATAAGCTGTGCTCGTTTGCACCGAGGGCTTTCTCCATTCTTAAAGTGCCCTAGGGATTCAAGTCATGATTAAGAATTCGCTTTCATCTCCAACTCCCTTTTCCTAAAAGCCAGCAAGACCGTGAACAGAAGGACACCTAACTCGTCGTTAGGCGGAGCGATGCAATCAGGGACTCTATTAAGGGAATTATTTATTATATGAACCCTCCAAATTGAAAAACTGAAACAAGATGAACATTTGGGCAAAAAGGTATTTACATTTCAAACACGAAATAATGAGTTCCGTCTTATCAGCACGGTTGTTAGGCACCACGCTGTCCCCAAACGCTATCAGTACGTAATACACTGACTTCGCCTTATTACTGGCGGACAAACCGTCACCACTGGAGTTACTGGATCATTGCCCAGCCCCCGCACAGCCTTGAGGGAGCCACATGCGGGACCGAGTCAAGCGGGGACGAGAATCAGTGCACAGGTCACAGGGCGGAGGGGACAGCCCCGCTCACAGTCAGGAGACCTTGCCAACCGCCCATGCACAAAGCCCCCTCTCCATTCAGGGGGCTCCCAAAGTGCTTCTGACTCTTGCTCCAAAGCATAATTTCTACAGTCTCATTCATCGAAGAGCACAGCTCTGCAAACACAAAGGTGAGAAGGGAAAACAACTCAAAAGGGGAGAGACAGAGCAATGGGAGGGAATTCACCCGGCCTTTGGTTCTGTTCGGTTCTGATGTGTATACATCTTGCAATCACCAAACGGATTTGAATGCATGGTAACTTTGCTCTGGAAACCTCTCAAGCCAGGACCCCGCCATTCTGGTAGCTAACACTGTGGTCACAAACAAGTGCCAGCTTTGAAAGCTCTCGGATTACTAACTTCAAGGGTTAGCGCTCAGAGGGACTCAATGCCAATTGGGATTTGGAGGGACGAGGGAACGCCTGGAAGGAGGCTGGCAGAGCCTAATAATCGGACAGAGGAAAATAAAATCACCCCAGGAAGCAGAACGCCGTGATCCCGAGGAAAGATCTTTTCTGTCCTAAGTCAGGATGCAGGCCGATGAAAATGCTGAAAACAACAATTTGGTATACGAGCAAGCATCCTGTGTTCCTGAAAGTCTCTGGCTCCGAAACAATCCATTCTGCTGGAAGCTCCTCACTCACAGAAGACCAGGGCAAGGATCCCTCAAGGCAGAAATCCATTCCTCGTGGATTCTCAAGACATCAGCCTCCAAAATGACCTGCCCCTATCACACACCCAGCACAGACACGGCTATGGAAAAATCCCTCTAACTCCCAGGAAGAGGACATCGGAAGAGGACATCAGAAGAGGCAGAGAGGCTTCAATAGGGAGTGTTCTCATTGAGAAATTTCTCTAAGTACTAGCAGGACACCACTATCACATCACTGCCTTTTTATCCTCCTAGGAATCCTGGAAACTAAAATCCCTAAAAACGTGTCCACACACCACTATGTTCCTTTTAAAATAAAGATACCTAGAGCTGGTCATTGCCATCTCATACGCTGATGTAAAAAATTGCTGGAAGGTGTTTCCTTGGAATCTCAAACAAGTCCCTGCTGGGAGAGTGCTGTTTCCAAACACCATCTGACTCATTGTGCTGCATGCATGCACGCTCCTAAGCTGAGGGGCGCAGTGAAGAGCAGCTTCTGGAAAGCCGTATCCTAAGAAATACACTTCCTTGAATAACTGCACACCAATGGCCTCTTGAATCCTAGTTTTGTTTGTTTTTTTTGGAGAGCGCGTGTGCACATATGCGAGTGGGGAGGAGGGGAGCAGAGGGAGAGGGAGAGAGAGAATTCCAGACAAACTCCGTGCTCAGCACAGAGCCTGCCGTGGGGCACCATCTCACGGCCCTGAGATCGTGACCTGAGCCGAAATGAAGAGTGGAGTGCTCAACCGACTGAGCTCCTACCAGACACAACCAGCCCCTGCTCCACACCAGCCCCTGAGCCCGGGGCATTTTCCCGTGTCCCACCTGCACCAAAGGACCCATTTCCCAGACATGCCCTAGGAGGTCACAGTGCCCTCTTCATGAAAGATGCCTTCCTCTGGATTCCAGAAACATCCTCATCACTCATGGCCTCACTCCGCTGTCCCCTCTCTGACCTCCGGCAGGCAGCTGCAGCCCCACAGATCCATCACTACCATGCAGGACGACGCTCCATCAGTGGTCTTCCTGCATGGCAGAAATGCAGCTTGGCTCCCCATCCGGGCACTCTACACTCTAGGAGATGTTTAATGATCAGCTGCTCTGTGCACTGCGCCACCACCACTTAACTGCAGTAACCAGCACGAAGCAGGCAGTGAGTAAATCACCCTTGAATGAATCCTTTTCAGAATAACAAAGATTTATTTTTAAAATATTTAAATATGTCAACACGAAGAGACAGCTTAAATCAGCTGGGACGAGGGAAAGCAGTAAATTGGGACACGGAGCATCGCATCTGAAGAAAGAAAGAAAGACAGCAGACCCAGCAATTCAAAGACTTCTTTTCCATTATAAAATGATGGCAGAAGGCAGCATCATCAGATCGGCCCACTGTCTGCAACACGAGGAGCAGGCAGTGTGCTGAGCGCTTTCCATGGAGAGCTACATTTAATGCCGATATTAGGGGAAAGATATTATTCTTTGACAGAGCACAAAAATGAGGCTTAAAACTTGGATGGAGCTTGTGCTCCAGGGCACACGGAGCAAGCAGGAGTCCCCAGTAGCAGAGTCCCAGCCGGGACAGCAGACCCCAGGCTGGACCCACTCCAGCCTCTGCCATCTGTCCCGGGTCTTCCGTGCTGGGTCACTGCCGGCCCCGACCCAGCACTTACACCACTCCCCTCCTCACAACCCCCAACACACATACACACCCTTCAACACACACACACACACACACACACACACACACACACACACACAGCATCGTGGCTCGGGGGGAGCCGCTGAGTTTCGGAGCGAGGCACAGCCCCTATGGCCCTGCAAGATATGCCAACCAACATTCAAACAGCTCCATCCTCTCACTGGTTTCCTTTAGATTTCTAAGAATGGAAAAGAAAAGCCCCTTCCAGTGAGGTTGAAAACAACACTACAGATCAAACAGAATGGTACACAGCAGTGATTTAAAACCTAGATTCAGGGGCGCCGGGGTGGCTCAGTCGTTAAGAATCTGCCTTCAGCTCAGGTCACGATCCCAGGTCCTGGGATCGAGCCCCACGCTGGGTTCCCTGCTCAGTGGGGAGCCTGCTTCTTCCTCTCCCACTCGCCCTGCTTGTGTTCCCTCTCTTACTGTCAAATAAATAAATAAAAATCTTAAAAATAAATAAATAAAACCTAGATTCAGAGTACCCCCAAATACCTCCAAACAAAAAAGCAAAGCAAACAGAAAAAAGAAAAAATCTTTTAAAATTCAAATGTGTTTAAAAGATGCTGTGTTTAGAACATGAATGGCCTTTCTTCGACAGAGAGAAACACGATACAACGAATTTTCTTAAGAAACAAGTCATCCAGAATTCCAATGCAAAACTAGTCCCGCCAACACAGCCCTTTGTTTAAACTAAGTAAGGCCTCAGCTGATGCTGTCGCATGAAGATAACGTCTTGATGCACATTCTTTGGCATGACACAGAACCACACAAAGTTATGGCAATGCCAACAAAAACATCGGTCCTAAAGAAACACATCTAAAATGTTTCTTTAAAACAAAACACTCTTTATTTTGAAATAAGTTTAGATTTACAAAAAGTTGCACAAATAATACAGCGTTCCTGTATACCCTGTCCCGGCTTCCCCTCGTGTCCATATCTAACACAAACACGGCAATGATCCAAACAGAGAATCAACATGCACAGAATACAATGGAGCAAATGCCATTTCGTCCCTAATACGCTCTGTTGTCCTTCCTCTTCTTGTCAGTCAGATCCAGACACTTGGAACAAGGGCAACAAGTTATTTTGTGGAATGCACTTCAGTTCGGGGTTGTCCAATTCTTCTCCTGATTAGATGCATTTTGGGCAGGAAGACCACAGAAGTGATAAGGTGTCCTTCTCAGGGCAGCATGGTGTCCTGTGCCGTGTTCCTGGCAAGGTTAACCCCCATAACGTGGCTCCAGTCGTGCCCATTAATCACTGCCCTTGTCCCTTTAGTAATTGGTAAATATCCTGGGAGGGACACTTTTAGCCCATGCTAAGGTTACCTAAAGATTCCTCAATGTTACGGAGACAAAGATTAACATATGGCTCACAGGGTGTAACTCAAAGGGCCAGCTCATTTGTATCCTTTTCTGAAGGAAAAAACTCCCGAGAAGAAATATTTTTAAATGCTATTTTTAAAAAGAACTCTCGCATTCAATCATGGATGAGGAGTTAAATAAAAGCACAGGGAATACTTAAAAAGTCAAGGGACGTGTGTGAGCAAGAATCCAGGCAGCTCACCAGGGAGAAAGACAATCCCAAGGACACATCTCGAGTGCAAGGGTTTGGTCTACTTACCAAAGAGCCAAACGATGTGCCTCATCACGGCTTAATTCTGGGTAATTTTTATCCTGACTGTAACAAAAGTTCTATTTCAAAATGATACTACAAATATAACTAAGCTGATGGCTAAGTTCCTTGCCAATACACACAACCATTTCAAAAAAAAAAAAATGCTTTCCGTAAACCTAAAACTGCTTTTAAAAAAACAAAGTGTATTAGTTACAAATAAATAAATAAAAAGGTACAATGAAAAAATAAAAACAAGGGGCGCCTGGGTGGCTCAGTCGTTAAGCATCTGCCTTCGGCTCAGGTCATGATCCCGAGGTCCTGGGATCGAGCCCCGCATCGGGCTCCCTGCTCAGCGGGAAGCCTGCTTCTCCCTCTTCCACTCCCCCTGCTGGTGTTCCCTCCCTCGCTGTGTCTCTCTCTGTCCAATAAATAAAATCTTTAAAATAAATAAAAATAAAGACAAAAATCCACATGACGTGAAGTTACGAACAAACACATTCTAGATCCATCATCATTAAGACCTAGGAGAGCGAATCCAGCAGATTCATTTATCTGCAAGCATCAGTTTGCAATCACGATGGAAGAAAAGTATCAAGGCATGGAGAGCCCCCCCCACCCCCGTCATATGTTCTTGGTGGGCCATGTATATGTGAGAACAATGGCTGAGGTTAGCATATTTAAACAAAGAAATGCACTAAAGACATACTTTGGTGAAGTCTTAAAATAAATGTAAAACCCTAATTTAAAAGCAGTATAGTAGTTGCCCCTTATATGCAAGGAATACAGTCCAAGAGCCCCAGTGGGTGCCTGAAACTGCAGAGAGCACTAAGCCCTGTATATACAACATGGTTTGTGCTATACATGTATCAGGCACAGTAAGAGATTCACAATAATTTAAAAAGAACAATGAGAAGAACATACTGCAATAAAACTTAAGGCAATATGGTCTCACTCTCAAAATTACCATCTCTGTCATGATGATGTAAGGGGACAAAACGCCCATGGTGGGTGACATGAGCGGAGGTGGACGACACAGCATTAGGGTACTACTGACCTTCTGACCTACTGTCAGACCGTCTGCTTCCAGACCACAGTCAACCACAGGGAACTGAAACCGTGGAAAGCAAAATCGTGGATGGGGGTGGGGGTGGGGGGGAAGGCTACTGTATTTTTTAAGCAGCAACAACTTTTTTAAACAAAGGAGTCGCTATACGGCCTTACCAAAACACAAAATCATCCCGGATGTAGTTTATGCTCTAAAAATTCAAGCGAACATTTCTCATGAACCTGCGTTGCAAACCATGACCAGCTTCCTTGGATGTGGAGCCAACCCGGCCCCGTTACTCACGAGAGGTATGACCCTGAGAAAATACACTCACCTCCCTCCTCCCAGGCATGGGATGGCGGGTAAAAGCACCTCTCAAAGGGAACCATGCGTATGATGAACCCACTAGGCCCCAGGAGAGATTTCTGGGAGCCGACGTCAACGAGGAACAGCTCAGTGTGCGAGGACGAGGGGCGTAAACACATTATCACTGCAGTGGGTTGAATTGAGTCCCCTGAAAACTTAGGTAGAAGGATTTAACCCCCACGACGCGCAAATGTGACCACGGATGGAAACTGGGTCTTTTGCAGATGGAATCAAAATACGTTGAGGTCATCCTGGATTAGGGTGGGCCCTAAATCCAATGACTACCGTCTTTGAAAAGGAAGAAGAAATTTGGAGACAGATACACGGAGGAAGGTCACAGGAGGCCAGAATCAGAGCCTCGATGATGCGGCCGTCAGCCAAGCTCACCTGAAGCCACAACAGTGGGGAGAGAGGCACGGAAGGGATTCCTCCTCAGAGCCTCCAGAAGGAACCAACCTTTCCAACACGGGATTTTGGACTTCTGACCTCCTGAGCTGCGAGGGAATAAACTCCACTGTTTTAAGCCATTCAGTCTGGGTTATTTGTTAAGGTGGCCAGAGGAAGGTCATACAGGATAATAATGGTATCATGGTGTGTGTGTAAATATACATATATTTATATATAATAATATATTATATTACATGGTGTGTATATATATATGTATTTATATATATATGTAAATAAAATCCTATATCAGAGGTATATCTTCATATATTAATGGGTGAAATGATGGGGTGTCTGAGATTTAAGTTGCCCTACTAAAACTAACACAATTGTGAGGGACAGATGTTGACGGTGGCTGAAACACGAGTGACAGGTACATGGGAATATAGGAAATATTCTACATGCTTCGAGTACGTCTGACGATGTCCACATTAACAAGCTCAGAGTGTATGCATCGGGGACTAGCAGGCAACCATGTAAACTACATATGCACCACACGTCCCAATCTTTAACCAATGCAATCAACTTTAACACCCAATTTTACTCGCTACCCTCTTAGAAAGAGAAACAACAAAAGCACAATAACCCCATTTACTGAAGCTGCCATTGCACGCTGCCCTGTGGCCAGCAACCATCCGAGTTTCTTGAAATAAATCTGACGTTCGCCAAGCATACCTTCCTCTATACTTGATCAGATGAAGACCATCACCAGGGTGAAGACATACACCCACATCTGTAGGAAAATAAGGGGCCCTTTCTTACATGCAGTCTACCAACAGCACTTAAACAGAAAGGAGGGAATCTGCATGCTGAAAAGATCACCCTTGGCTAAGGTGACCACTTTAGGACTGTGGCTCCCAGTGGGCAGGCTGCCTGCAAAGAAGCAATGGGCTTACAGGCTAATCAATGTAATGTAGGCCAAGGCCCACGACACGACCGTCACACGGGGGGTCCCACCTAAAGCTACTATGAACACAGACTCGTAGCTCTGAAGCCATCAGGAAGGATGTGTCTGCGCGGGCGGGAGCTCTGCAATACGTCATCTGTCCAAGAGAACCTACAGCCATTTGCTGCAAGGCCTCCAAGCCCGACCGTGGTGTGGGAAATGGTTAGCCGCATTCCTGTAAAGCTGGTGAAGTTTCCTGATACATTTATTTAGCAAAGGCCGGGCCTGATTCTCCTAATCCCTCCTCAGGGAACATTCTGCTCCAGCTTCACCTAAATTGCACTGGAAAGAAATGAAATCAGAGGGGCAGCCTTGAGGCCACAGCCTTCAGGAGAAACCTCGGCACAATCGAAATGAACAGGGGAGTGAGAGACAGAACTCAGCTGGGCTGAGAGGTCCGCCTCGGCCAGCTCTCCGGCCCCTCTGATTTGCTCCACATGCAGAAGGATTCCTTGGATGTGACCCTCACATTTTCAATTTCCTTTCAGAATTCGGAGACCTGCACATCTGGATGGGACGGGGACTTGGCCTCTCCAACGAGACAATCTTGTGGTGGAGAATCCATCCCACAGCGCTGAGCAAGTGAAAATCACCGCAGAGCACAGCTTCTCTGCCGGCCACCACTGACAGGCGGGCGGGGGGAGGGGGCGGGCGGCACTTGGGAACAGCAAGGTGGCAGCCTCCCTGGTCTGCACCCACCAGATACCAGCAGCACCTTCCCAACTTGGACAATCAAAAATATCTTTGGGCCCTGCCAAGTGTTGGGGGGGGGCAAAAATCCCCCTTCTGTGAAAATCAGAGTCCTAGGAAGCTCCTCATTGGAGAGTCCAATCCCTAGAATATTCTGGGGCAAAGCATGAACTTCCGCCTTTTTGATTTAACCTGGTGGACAAGAAATGGTAGAACCAATCATCATCATCAAAGAGACCACGAGAAAAGAACTGTGGATATGCAAGTTGAATCAGACTCACTCAGATGGCCTTCCAGAAGGTTAAAAAAAAAAAAAACTTTTTGAATAATTACAATGTCAGGCCTCACAGGAAGGAGGTCTTTTTAAATTTTAACTTAACTGTGTTGCAATTTCTAGGCACTCAAGATGGATGGTGCAATCATTTTTCCAGCAGCAGGGAGAACCATAACACCACGAATAATGACAGTGGTTTGAGGACAGATCGGATTTTAACGTACATCAGAGCCAGCTGCCAGCCTGGCTCACTCTATCTTCATGCACCCAGGTGAAGATCCCCCAGCTCTGTCTGTCTTTACGTGTTCCCCGCCTGACTTTCTCACAGACGCTCCCGATCCCACGTGAGAGCAATGGCTCCGTGCTCCTGCCCTGCTCTCCTCCGGAGGGCAGAACAGAGCAAGGGTACCACGCTGCAATGCACGCGCAGCCGTGTGGGGAGACCGTGGAGTCGTAGCCCGGCCTCCATCCCCAAACCGCCCACTTCTCTTCCACGTCAATGTGCGCTTCCATCTCCCGCGGGGCTTGCTGGGAACAGAGAATCTTCCCCACGCGGGGATCCCGACATCGAACCCACTGGATCCCTACACGCCGAGGGCATCGTGGGCTGTGTAATGCGACAACCGTCGCCAGCGATTCGCTTCCCCGTCACTTCCTCCCGGAGCCTTGCAGGAGGGCATGCTTCCGAGGCCCGTCCTCAGCTCGCACGTGCAGCTGAGAGCCAATCTAATTATCCTCGTTCCAAATGCCAATTCTATCAGGAAGCATTCATGCAAGAAATGGGAAGGCCAGTCCGTCAAAGAGGTATAATCAACATGCTCGAAGCAGTGCATTTGCTATCCCCACAGTCAGGGGCAAAAGTTCCCATCCACACTGAATGACAGCGCTGGTGAGGACGCGTCCCAGCGGGTCAGACCACTGAGGGGGGGACACGTCGGTGGCCCATTACAGATCTGTTACAGCCTCTTGCATCACGCTGTTGTCAGGATGGATCGTGTTGTCACTAGATGCTTCAATTCTCTGCTGAAAAGGAATTTATTTGACACTCCCCTCCCCCTGCCTGTGGTTTTATTTCCCATGGTTAGCACACAGAGTAATTCACACATTCACAAATATTTAGGGGGAAAAAAAAACACAATAAACTGCCTGGAACCATAACATAATGCCTGCGAGTCTTTGCTTCAAGGAATTTTACGTTAAATAAGATCCAAAATCCCCCTGGGGCTTCGGGTTTGCCAGAGAGCTTATTTCTCGGAATGCTTTCCACTTAACTCCTTGGATAACGGTCTTCTGAAGTTGCTGACTGTCCTACTTCCATCTCTGGTCTTTGCAAATAGGATAAAAATCATTTTCGGGGAATAGAAGCATCATGGGTTCACTTTATTTCTTTTTTAAACCATCGATATTATCTGCTTGGCAAGCCATCCGAGCTTCCTCAGGATGACAGATGCAGCAACCATTTGCAGGATCCCGCGAAGAAACGGCCAATTCAAGTCCCATTATGCCGGGCGCGGTCTCCCTGCCAAAGCCGCCCCTGCATCCCATCACAGGCGACCCATTTGTCCTCGGGCACAGGACAGCACTTGTGTTGAGCGGCAGTATCCCGGCCCACGTCGCCCCGCCAACAGAGCCCCGTTTCAGCCCTCCATCTCTGGGGCTTCCCTTCTGCCTGCCCCAGCTCGGCGGCGATGAATTTTCAATCCGAACGCTTAAACACGTGTGTGTTACTAATTACGACGCCAACAATTCAGGTTTCTCCGCATCGGGGCCAACCTCTAGCCACGGCACTTTGGGTGGGGGGAGTGGGGCCCTGGGGGGCCGGGAAGTGGGGACCACCTCCAACTGGTGTGTGTGCTGGGGGCAGGTTTCCTGGTGAGCGCTCAGGAATGTCCTCATGGCACTGAGCGGGAAGTTACAGCTCCCTTGTGATAAGCCAATGAATCACTTTTCTTTTGCCAAATACTGCCGAGGCTGGTTTGCAAAAGAGGACCTTTCCAAACGCTTTCTAGGTATCTTGGAGAGGTGAGTAAGCAAACCTGGGCGTGATGAGGGCATATTTGGGCATCGCAGCCCCCTCTCATGATGCTGGGGAACAGGGGTGTGCAGAGCGAAGGGTCAGGTTTCCCTAATTTGGATTTGAGAGAACACAATGCACAGGCAGAGAGCTTTGCTTCCCCTCTCATTTAACGACATAAAGCCAGTACACTAAAACACTGCTGCTGTGTTACTGTTCTGCCTTCTAACGACCATCGACTTTCTATTTATTCCTACACTCGATGTCCAAGCCACACGGAGGCAGATGCCCAGCTTACTGTCCTGGCCCTGGCACCGCCGGGCTGTGCACCTGCCCGAGGCCTGACCCCACGAGCAAGTCCCATCTCCGCATGTCTGAGATGGGTCTGCAGCTGTGTCCAGCATCAACAAGGACCATGCCAGCCTTGTGAATCTAAAGCAGAGTGTCACTGTTGGTGGGAATGCAAGCTGGTGCAGCCACTCTGGAAAACAGTATGGAGGTTCCTCAAAAAGTTGAAAATGGAGCTACCCTATGACCCAGCAAGTACACTACTGGGTATTTACCCCAAAGATACAAATGTAGTGATCTGAAGGGCACATGCACCCCAATGTTCATAGCAGCCATGTCCACAACAGCCAAACTGTGGAGGGAGCCCAGATGTCCATCGGCAGATGAATGGATTAAGAAGCTGTGGTTCATATATACAATGGAGTATTACTCAGCCATCAGAAAAAATGAAATCTTACCATTTGCAACCAGGTGGATGGAACTAGAGGGTATTATGCTAAGTGAAATAAGTCAATCAGAGAAAGACAATTACCATGTGATCTCGCTGATATGTGGAATGTGAGAAACAAGGCAGGGGATCGTAGGGGAAGAGAGGAAAAAATGAAACAAGAAGAAACCAGAGAGGGAGACAAAGCGTCGGAGACTCAATCTCAGGAAACAAACTGAGGGTTGCTGGAGTGGAAGGGGGTGGGAGGGATGGGGTGGCTGGGTGATGGACACTGCGCAGGGTATGTGTTGTGCAGAGCGCTGTGTATTGTGTAAGACTGATGAATCACAGACCTTCACCCCTGAAACAAGTACTACATTATATGTTTAAAAAAAAAAATAAAGCAGGGTTTCTCCACCCAATACTTGGCCCTGCTAATGCTTGGATCCAAATCATTCCTCGCTAATTGTCCTGGGCAGCATCCCTGGTCTGCTCCACTCACCGGATGCCAGGGGCACCGTCTTCTGAGTTGGGACAATCCAAAATGCCTCCGGACATGGCCAGATGTCCAGGGAAGGGGACGGGGCGGCGAACGCAAAACCACCCGCTTGGAGAAGCCCTGCTCTAAAGGGGTTAGGTCCCACACTGGTTTCCAGGTATCCAGCTATGGAATCTTACATGAATTAAAATTCAGTAAAACCTGTAAGTCAGTGCCTCAGGCACAGGAGGCTGATTTCGAGGGATCAAGAGCCCCATGGGGCTCGTGGCTACCCCACTGTAAGACAGATATGAACAGCTCCCTCTCTACACAGAAAGTTCTGCTGGAGATGACTCTCGGTTATCCAAGTTCTTTACTGCTCTAAGCCCCGTGCATGCGTCTTAGACCTCAGCAGAAGAGTAACTAGGTGGTGGGCACATTCAAACAGACACCAGGCACATCTGGGGTTCTACGCTTGGGAAAATGAGCAAAACTCCTTTCTTTTTATAAAGTCATGCTAGTCAAAGACTTAAAAAAAAAAAAAAACACCCTGGAATTTCTACAAACTGACCACTTGACCTCAAACTCGTAATTTTTCTTAATACTTGAGGTTTTTTCCTTTTTTTTTTTTTTACTGAAGTACAATTACCACAGGATACTGTATCAGTTTCGGGCGTACACCGTATTTGAACGAGAAGACCGTTAGTCTACATTTACATGTAATAAAGGAAAACGCTATGAACCCGGGAAACACCGAGATTGGCATAAAATTGCAAATTTGGGCAAAAGGACAATGGTTGACAGCTAGTTCAGTTACTCGTGCAAGCAAGATCTGTGCGGCTGTCTAAATGACCTGCCTCATCTCTTCACGTACTCCTGGTATCCGGCCAGATATGGAGACACCCAGACCCAGACCACCTCCTGCACACAGCACACTCATGCGTGAATATCTGAGCAGACACCAACCGGAGGGGCGTGGGGGGGGGGACAAAAAGATTCAAACACATTTAAAAGTACACTTATCTCACATAGAACCTAAAATAATAAAAAATAACTTATTTTATTCAAGACTTATTTGTTTAATTTAGGGAGAGAGAGAGAGCAGGGAAGAGGCATAGAGGGAGAGGGAGAGAATCCTAAGCAGACTCTGTGCTGAGCACAGAGCCCAATGCAGAACTCGATCTCACGACCCTGAGATCATGACCTAAACGGAAACAAAGAGTTGGCGCTTAACCGAGTGCACCTCCCAGGTAACTTTTCAAACGTACATCTGTGTCTTGAAAACCTTCCTATATTATTGCAGTAGGCAACAGTTCACGGGGTCCTCGACATCTTCCTTCGCAGGCATTCCCGTAAAAACTGGTACTGGAATGCTCACGGAAGCATCACTCACATGGTCAGACAGCAGAAACAACCCACGTGTCCGTCAAGTGAGGAACGGAGAGACAACACGGGGCCATTGCATACAACAAGGGCCATTACCTGGCTGCACAAAGGACGCAGCACTGACACACGGTCCACCGCGGATGTGCCTCGAAAACGGCACGAAAAGTAAAAGCAGCAAGTCCCAAAAGGCCACGTATTATCTGCTTCCATTTCACGAAATGTCCCAGACGGGTAAATCCACAGGGACAGAAAGCAGACTAGCAGTTGCCAGGGGCTGGGGAGGGAGAAGTGGGGAGTCGCTATGAAGGAGGACAGCATTTCTTTCTGGCATATTGAAAATACACTAAAATTAAGATCGCGGTGACGGCCATACAACTCTGCAAATACTCCAAACACCATCGAATCAGACACGTTAAACGAATGAATGGGATGGTAGATGAATCAGGTCCCCACAGAGCTGTTCAGAAACATGCCTTCGGCGAAAGCTGCTACGGCCCACCGAGTGCCCTCGCACAGGTGCACGCGCTCATGGCGTGCCACTCCTTCTTCGGGACAGGAAATACAGCCAAGCACGGGACACTGCCACTTGGACGAGGCCAAGCACCCCCATGCCGGTCTGGGGGTACTCACCTGCTTGACTGTTCTCAACACAGGGGTAACCTTTTCAAAACTGCTGCTGCACTTTCCAGGCAGGACACTTCTTTCTTGCCGGTGACTCTCAGACACATGGGCAATGAGGTGCTACCCGTTCACAGAGCCCCCTTCCTCCAGAATCCTACATAAAGTGTGTCCCAGCCAAGGTGCTGGGAGGGAAATCACCAAGCAGACCTTCTTGTGTCTAAGCACCCAGCACATTCAGTGGTGCACTGCGGCCATCAGCTCCAGTCCCAAAGAACGATCCCCACAGACAGTCATTTCACGGCCACTTTCAAAATCCCCATGTGGCCCGATGCACCCCACTACACCCGGCACCTGCTCTCCTCCTCTTGATGAAGTCACACTGCAGGGGACAGGCTGCATATACTCCGACGCCCGGGAGGGCCCCCTCGATGCCAGACCTGGGCCGCTGCTGCACCTGTACCTGCCGACACGGGGCCTGGCCTGCACACTCTCCTCCGCCTCCGGAGACGAAACAGACCCGGGAACTTGGTTTTGCCGCTGAGACCCCACAGCCTCCCGGGGACGCGGAGCAGCTCCGCCTGCAGCCGGGAGACCATGAAGTACACGAGTCAGCACTCACTCCTGGCCCAGAGGCAGCCCAGAGCGCAGAGGACAGCAGTAAGCCCATGCCCGAGAAGACACGGCACCAGACACTCTGCCTGACACGGTGACGGATGCTGTGCCCGTCGGGTCACGCCAGCCCTTGCAAGCCACGGTCCAGAATTTCTTTATTCACAGGTTAACAACTCACCACAGCTGCAGAGTTTAGAGGTTTCGAGAGCCATAAATCCATCTGCTCCCAGCCTATCTGAATTTCATACAAGATAAATATTCTACCTACATCCTTTGACAAAGTCAAATAGCTACCCAGTACAAAACGACCGTATTCTATGGACGTAAACCCTGGGAAAAGAACTCAGTGGCAAATGTGCTATTTGCAACTAAAATTCGGGAGCTTAGGGGAATCCATATTTTATAAACCAAACCGTGCGTGGTCACAAAGAAAAACGTCTTTAAGGCAGACATAGAAGATATTTAAGGTCAAGCACCCTGCTGTCTGCTACTGTCAAATACGGAGCCTCCAATAGGAAGGTTTTTTAATGAAATCATGAAAGCACCCAATAATGTGATTAATTTTAAAAAGAAACCATAAATTAAAATTTAAATCATACTTAAAATTAATCAGCAATATAAAATAGAGATTAAATGCAGCCCACTGTGTAAGCCAGAAAAATCCTCCTGCTGGGAGGACCTGCCTTACCAAGGAAGCTTTACGTTTACAAAACGACAAGTGGTTGAGAGTGTCTTATTTCATTAGTCTGAAATAAAAAAGCAGACGTGCATTTTGAGGAACTTAAAATGCCACGAGAGCACTTTGTGAAGGAAGGTAAATTGCTACACACATTCTAGATTCCATAACAGGCTTTTAACTATTGCAATGAGCTCTGTGCTTGCCTTCCACCTTTTCCATCCACAACCAAATATCAAATCTCTGCTGTCGCAGCCCTTGCAAACAAGGTCTCACTCCATCCCTAGCACCCAGCTCTCAGAAAGCACTCATTATCTGAACAAATGAACAGATCAATCCCCATCCATTCTGCTGTCCTACTTTGCACCAAAAAGTCAAAGAAATGCATTCTGATTGCTCTGTGCAAATAAAGTTAGAAACTCATGGGGCACCTGGGTGGCACAGCGGTTAAGCGTCTGCCTTCGGCTCAGGGCGTGCTCCTGGCGTTATGGGATCGAGCCCCACATCAGGCTCCTCTGCTATGAGCCTGCTTCTTCCTCTCCCATTCCCCCTGCTTGTGTTCCCTCTCTCGCTGGCTGTCTCTGTCGAATAAATAAAATCTTTGAAAAAAAAAAAAAAAAGAAAGAAACTCATTACAGCTGACAGGATGTTCTGCTAAGGAAACAGCAGCTGCTTTGGAACAAAGTATTGGGCTAGGGAACAGGCCAGGACAAAGGCAGACCCCAGTGCTGAGCAGTGCACAATGACAGACACCACGTTTCGGAATAACTGAACATCTTTTCATGGCAAGATCTCAACGTGCAATTGCAAAAAACGTCTCAAAAAAAGCATACACACAGAGCCAAAGTTCATTCTTTTGCAGAAAAGTAAGGTCCCAGGAGGTGGGAAGAAGAAAGCCCATTCGAGGACAGGTGCAGGACGGTTCAGTGCCAGAGAGCGGTGGCCAGAGACGAAGAGGGGAAGGAGGCAGGAAAGAAATCTCATTTCAAGACTGCACGGTGGGACGTGGGAGGTAGGGGTGCCTTTCTGGAAGCTTCTGCGCCTGCTGTAAGTACTTCCACTGCTCTGTGCTTTGGAAGCTAAAGGCAATAAAGAGGCAGGTGGAACAAACGTATAAAGCTCCCCTCAGAGGAGTGTAGTTGACTCTTGAACAATTTAGGGCATGGGGACACCCACCCCCCCCCACAGCTGAAAATCCGCGTCAAACCTCCAAGTGCCCCGAAATGAACAGCCTACTGTTGACCAGGAGCCTTATCGAGAACATAAACACTCAATTCACACACACCTGGTATGTGATATGTACTACCTACCGCATTCTCATGATAAAGTAGGCTGCAGAAAAGAAAACGTCAGTAAGAAAATCATACGGAAGGGCGTCCGGGTGGCTCAGTCGGCAAAGCGTGAGACTCTTGATTTCAGCTCAGGTTGTGATCCCACGGTTGTGAGATCGAGCCCTGCCACGCTCAGTAGGGAGCCTGCTTGAGATTCCCTCTGCCCCTCGACCTGCTCACACTGGCTTGTACGCGCACTCTCGCTCTCTAAAATAAATAAATAAATAAATCTTTTAAAAAGAGAGAGAGAGAGAGAGAGAGAAAACCAGTCACATGCAAGAGAAAATACTGTAGTTTTTGTAACAGAAAAATACTGAACTGTACTATATTTACCAAAAAAAATCTGCAACTACGTGGACTTGCACAGTTCCAACCCATGTTATTCAAGGGTCAACTGCAGTTCCTAAGATAGCAGAATACTGTGTTAACAGCACTCCAGGATGTGCGTGAGGAAAGGTCAGGCAGTTTCTGTGTGGGTACAACACAAATTCACCACGAGAATCCAGAATCATTTGCTATCTCTGTCTGAACAGCAGTGACGAACCAGACACAAGGGGTGCAACTCTAAAATCCTTCTTTGTAGACCCGTCAACCATCCCACAATGGATGAACAGAAACACCAAACGTGGTCTCTACACAGAACGGAGCATTACTCGGCCTCAAAAAGGAAGGAGATCCTGACACAGGCTACCATATGGATGAACATGGGAGATACTATACTGAGTGAAATAAACCAGACGCAAAAAGACAAATACTGAATGATTCTACCTACAGAGGTTCACAGAATAGGCAAACCTGTGGAGACAGAGAGTGGAACGGTGGGAGCCAGGGGCTGGAGGACGGAAATCGGGAGTCAGTGCACAATGGGGCAGACTGTGCACCTGAGAAGATGACAAAAACTTGCACAAAAATGTGAACACAAGGACACTGAGGTAAAACTCAAAAATGGTTAACGTAGTAAATTATATGTTATGTGTATGTTACCAAATGAAAAAGACTCCTCTGGAAACCTAACTTAAATAGGTATTAAGTAAAGGCATGATCTCTCCATTGTAGTCTTTTTGCAGGGGACTATTTTCATGTGCGGGGTTCTGTTAAAAATTTGCTATTTTTGTCCTGCTCTGGGTTTCGGCTCAGGTCATATCTTAGGGTCGTGAGATTGAGCTGGTCGGACTCTGTGCTGCACATGGAGCCTGCCTCAGACTGTCTCTTTCTTAATCCCTCTCCCTCTGCTCACATGCTCCCCCTCTAAAATAAATAAATCTTTTTTAAAAATTTTGCTAATTTTGCATACAGATGTCTTATAAAGATAGGAAATTTGATGAACTGTATAATTATTCTAAGGAATAAAACTCAGAATTGCTACTGACCATAAAGAAACCAAATCATGTAAATTATTTTTCTTAATAGATTATAAAAGAAATGAGGTTGAGCTGATTTCAGATGCCTATTNCTAACTTAAATAGGTATTAAGTAAAGGCATGATCTCTCCATTGTAGTCTTTTTGCAGGGGACTATTTTCATGTGCGGGGTTCTGTTAAAAATTTGCTATTTTTGTCCTGCTCTGGGTTTCGGCTCAGGTCATATCTTAGGGTCGTGAGATTGAGCTGGTCGGACTCTGTGCTGCACATGGAGCCTGCCTCAGACTGTCTCTTTCTTAATCCCTCTCCCTCTGCTCACATGCTCCCGCTCTAAAATAAATAAATCTTTTTTAAAAATTTTGCTAATTTTGCATACAGATGTCTTATAAAGATAGGAAATTTGATGAACTGTATAATTATTCTAAGGAATAAATTCAGAATCTACTGACCATAAAGAAACCAAATCATGTAAATTATTTTTCTTAATAGATTATAAAAGAAATGAGGTTGAGCTGATTAGATGCCTATGGATTATACTGATCATGTTGTCAAAACTGTTTATTTTTTAATGCAAAGAAAAACATAATTTAGGAATAGAAATACCGGGCTAGAGCCTTATTCTTTTCCAAATGTACAGTTACACTGAATGTTGGCGTCGCTGTAGGAGGCCCAACGTGTGGAACTCCCCGCTGTGGCGCTTCATAGCCAGGCCAGGGCCAAGAGTCACTACTATGAAAGAAGACAGAGGGCCGTAGCTTACATATGCAAAGTCGTGGGCATGGCTCAAACCAGCCAACCTCAACACTACTGACATGTGGGCCAGGTAACTTTTGGGTGCGGGAGGGCATGAGGGAGGCTGTCCCGTGCCCTGGACAGTGTTTACCAGCATCCCTGACTTCCACCCTCTAGATGCCAGTACCCCACACACACAGACCAAGTCCTGAAATAGAGGTGTCCGGACTTTGCCAAGTGTCCCCTGGGGGAAAAAAATACCCCAGCTGACAACCACGTCCTGAACTGAGATACATCTGGGAACCACCCATGTTTACAAAGCACATATTAGGAAAAACAACATACTTTGATTCATTATAAGAGACAGAAGTAGTGAAAAATGTCAGAAACTTTAAAGCAATTGTTTCATCATTTTGAGGCCCCTTCCTAGCCGTGTTACAGCCAGAACCTAAAACCAATTTCAAGAGTTTATTCTTGAGTTTAATTCATCAAGAACTTAATTAATGCTCATGTGAGTCAAATTGCAACAGGAAACTCACTAGACTTTCAATCCGTTAGTTGGGAAGAGGGTGCACTCTTCCCCATCTGCTTGGGCTCAGGAAAAAAGGAATACCCAGCTTCTCGCAAGGAAGCAGTTTTCCTGGGAACGTGGAGGCACTGTCTGGGGCTCCACGTGTGTGTTCTGGGCATCCACGAGAGTGGCTGAAGACAAACGGTGTTTGAAAGAAAAGAACACTGAATAAATTGGAACGGCAAATTGACAGAACAAAGAGCTGGATCGTGCTATCCAACAGCACTCATCAAGGACTGTACATCAGCTGGAGACCACAAGAAGCAATCGTTCTTTCAGATTATCCACAGGGAACTGACGCCCTTAAATCAAGAAACTATGGTTCCAAGGTAACCTGCGAAGCTTTACTGCTTTTGATAGGACAGATCAGCAACACCCCACTCCTCCCCGCTGTACCCTGAGCCTACTCCAAGACCCCTCTGGGACGCCACCTTTCCCAGGTTAGTATGAAACCCCCACAACCGGGTTGGCCCGTAACAGGTCGCACAGCCCAGCTGCCATCCAGCCACGTCCCTGTCTTGCCACGATAGCAATGTCCAGTCCGAATCCACTCTAACACCGAACCAAGGCTTCAGGCTCCAACACAATACTTCTGTAAGCCACGGCTCCCTTTGATCACAAGTACCTGGATCATCCATGCCCTTCCTGGACGGAATGAACAGGAAGGTACTGGTAAGAATTAGTCACCCATCCTGTGACTGAGACCCCGAAAAGGACAGCAATGAGAGAGAAATGAGAATGCAGACGGCAAGTGTTTAGAATAAGCCACACAACACACACACACACACACCCTGCACATTGAGCAAACAGAATACGGCCCAAAAGCAAACACGGAGTATCTCAGGGTTCTGAATCCCTTCCAGGCTGTGGATAGGGACGGGGAGGAAAGACGCAGAAGGGAGAAGCGGGAACGCCTGTGGACCATACAAGACACTCCGCAATTTCGTGTCTTGTACCAAAGGACCGCAAAGCAAGGATTCCCTTCCCACTGCACAGAGGAGAAGACTGAGGCTCAGCGGCACTAACCAAGCTCTGGAGGTCTCAGAGGGCGTGAGTGATGAAAACAAGAGGTGTGACCAGAGCCGGCCCACTCGAGGTCGGCCCTCCTGCCTCTGCTTCCTCTGTCCTCACAGGAACAACAAGAGCCACACAAACGCAAAGGGCACCGCACCCTTCACTGTGTCGATGAGCTAACGCCCCCTCCCAGTGGAAACCAGCAGGCCCTGCAAAGGCAGCTCCTGGAGACAGCACGGCTGGCCTCGGACAGCGCAGCAGCAGTCGGCTGCACATGTGCCCCATGGAGCCCGCGGCTCTGACCCCAGTCGCCCTGCCAGCAACAAGAGCCCCAGGGTTCCCGCTGCCGTGCTGCAGACGGATCTGGAGGCTGCCTCCTCAAACCGGCTCTTCCTCATACACAGCGGTCCCCCACGGGGACGCAGCTCGACGGTGACTGGGCTCTGCTCCTTGCGTGGCAGCTCGGCGTTCGTCCACAAAGGCAATGGTCCCCGGTGGCAGCTCCTTCCGTGTGGCCAGCGGGTCTCACTTTCCGTATGTCAACAGGGTCTGGAAGGCAGAGAGGCCCAGCACCATGGCCGTACCTTCTGAACGTGGTGCCGCAGGGGGGCTTCAGCCAGCTGGAGTCTGCTCCAAGTGCCCACTCCCCCACGGGACCCCGGGAGCCCCGTGGCCTCGCTGTGCCATCGTGTCTCTGTCTGGTCAATGGACCCCCACCACGGCATTGATGGCACAGGACTACCCGAGGCATAAACTGGGGACTTAAGACAGCATCAGGTCCACAGCAACACCTGTGCCCAGATGTGCACAGCAGCCGTACCTGTAACAGCCCCCGGCTGGAAAGATCCCAAACGCCCCGAAGCAGTGAGTGGATAAGCAAGCTCTGGTACAGCCATGCAGCGCTTAACCGCTCCGCATTAAAAAGGCACGAGCCACTGACACCCACCGCTTGCATGGGTCTCCAGGGCTCAGCGGAGAGAATAAAGACAGTCTGCAAAGGCCGGATGCCGTACAATTCCATTTTCGTGACATTGCTGAAATGAGAGAATTCTAGAGATGGAGAACCTGGCGGCTGCCAGGACTTGGAGAGGGGAACCTAAAGGAGTGTCATGAGAACTCTGCTGGTGATGACAGTTCTGCGTCAGATTATGGCGGTGGTTGTGTGAACGCATACGTGTAATACACCCATGGAGCTCCATGCAAGCACACACGAAAGCACACGTGAACGCCGGAGAGACCCAGACAAGGTCTGCGTCTGAGTCCACAGGGCCAGGGTCCATTTCCCTCTCATGATAATGCGGGATTGAGGGATCGGGGGATCGTGATGGAAGACGCTCTCATTCCAGGAAGGCTGTGTGTGTGTGTGGGGGGGGGAGTACTCTGGAACTCACGGTGTTATTTCTGCAACTTCTTGGGAGTCTAACATCAATTCGGAATAGAAGCCTTCAAAATTACTGTCTGACTGATGAACAGACACACAAAATGTGGCCTATTCACATGACGGAGTAGTATCTGGCAAGAAAAAGGAATAGTACACTGACGCGTCCTACCACCAGGGACTGTGACAACGTGACAATTATGCTGAGTAACAGAGACCACAAAGAACACGTACTCCACGATGCCGTTTCCATGCAACGCCTGGGATCGGGCAGACCCGTAGACCCGGGAAGTAGTCTGGTGCTTGTCAGGGACGGGGGATGCAGGAGCAGGGGGCACTCTACTCTGACAACGGTCCACGTAGGGGTCTGGTGAAGGACTCCTACTGCGCGGGCGGGAGCACAACTCTGTGAACAGGGAAGACCACTCAACGGCACACCTCCCGTGAGCGAACCGTCCCCTCTGTGAACCGTCCCAGTGAAGGCAACATCTGGCACGTACGTGTCTTACGGTTATTCTGTCACACTTTACGGTTCTTTCTGCCCTGCGGGGGTGGGTTATAAAAGTCACGTCTGGTGCCCTTTCGATCTAGGGCTGTCCCTCCGTTCCTGATGGTCCTGCAGTCCTCAGGTACGCCCAGGTCGATGAAAGACGGCAGCCCTAATGCTGAACAACCAAAGCCTCCTTTGAACACCATGGAGGCCCGGTCCCGTCCACAGTCCTTGCCCTTCCGTAGGCCCCTTCTTGCTCCCCCACCACCCTGCTCAATGCCACCAGGCTGCTTTATCAACTTTCCCCGAGTAAAAAGGAAAGGGGGAGGGGGGGGCGCACCTGGGTGGCTCAGTCAGTTAAGCGTCTGCCTTTGACTCAGCTCATGATCCCGTCGGGCTCCCTGCTCCTTGGGGAGTCTGCTTCTCCCTGTCCCTCTGCCTCCTACTCCCCCTTCTCATGTTCACTGGCTCTCCGTCAAATAAATAAATTAAAATCTAAAAAAAAAAAAAAAAAAAAAAGCTTTGTTCTCCCCGGCTCCTCACCTGTGCCCATAGAGTCAGTTCCCCGCCTAGAATGCACTTCTTCGGTATGAATCGATACTCCATCCACCGCCAAACCCACCTGGAGTCTCCCTTCCATGAGCAATGTCCAGCTTTCTTTGGCTGCTCTGCCACACGGTGTTAAGAGCCTTGCTCAAAATTCAAGGGCGCCTGGGTGGCTCAGCTGGCTAAGCGCCTGCCCTCGGCTCCCAGAATCCCAGGATCAAACCCCTCATCGAGCCCCCCATCAGGCTCCCAGGGGCTCAGCAGGAAGTCCGCCTCTCTCTCTGCTTCTCCTCCTGCTCATGCGTGCACGCGCTCTCTTTTTCAAATAATAAATAAAATCTTCAAAAAAAATAAATAAATAAAATCTAAAAAAAAGAGCATTGCTCAGAATCCTGTCAGCAGGGAACGTCTACACCATGCATGGGATGCCCATTCACACCATGGCTTTCTGCCGCGCCCCCCCACTTCATGCATCTGTAATGCCTCAGCCCCCAAAACAAGACACATCTCACACATCTCTGTGTACTGCACGATGCTCGGAAATAACAGACCAAACCAACGGTCATCCCAGAGACGGAAGATCTTTCACACCCAGTGCTCTGAAAAGGATGCCATTGATCTGAGAGGGCATTGGGCCTCTCTGTGAACTGGGTGCAATACGGCAGCCAGGAGGAGAGCTCCAGGACCCCGAAGGCCTGTTCGACGTGACTCTGGATTGTGTCTGCTCTCACGGCAGCCCAGGCAGGGCTGACCACAAAGGAAAACACTCTGCAGCGGCCTCCGTCACAGGCCACGCTGCCTCAGGAGGGTGCCCAAACGAGCTGGTTCTGGAAAGTCCTGGCTGGTCGGCAGGTGGTTGCATGGTAGCCTGTCATTCTGCACACACATACCGGGAAGAACAAGGGGAACGGAGAGCGTAGCAGACCAAGACTCAAAAGCCCTTGTTGGTTGTAAATCAGCTTTCTAAGGACAAAGGGCCTCAAATGCAAATGGGAAACATCAGCAGAAATGATACTTCTCTCCAAAGCACACAGATCTTAACAGTCATCTCCATTTCTCTTTCCTAAAATCTCTCACTTCCAGAAGCTGTGTTAGGCAGACACACAGCACTTTCTTGAGAGCAAAATTACCTGTTAAGAGAAATCTTGAGAAATCACCATTTCCAGTACTTAGAGCCAATACAGTAACATTTAATTTTTAAGCACAGAAAATATGAAGAGGTTGACAAGATATTTATTACATAATAAAAAATCCATTTTACAATTTCACTTACTCAGAGCCAAATGTAGGCAAATCCCTTCCTCCTTCGAGGGTTTCTTTCCAGGCCTGTTTTCCGTCTTCAGTTACCTGTTAATGAAAAATAACGGAAGTAAGGCAAAAGTGTCCGCGAAAACATCCTGGAGTACACAGTCGACCGTTCCACAGGCCAGCAGATATGTGAATTAGGGATATGACAAGAGCGAAAGAATCACATGTGAGACGGTACACAACCACCGTGGGTGACTCGTAGGCTTCGTTCTCCAGTTACACCACACAAATCTGGTCAAAAGTTTCATGATCTCACAAGCAATTATGATCCTATCACCAGGAAATTTCAGTAATTGAAAAATTCACTTAGCTCTTACCAGACACATTTTCCTCTACCCTCCTAAAACATGCAAAGTGAAAACATAGGTATTTCTAGATTCAACCCAACTCAGCAAGTTTCTACTGACAACGGCTCGTTCAGTCTTGCAGAAAACGCAAGTGGTGCTCAGTGCTGTTTCGGCATTAGGGACGCATAGCGCCTGGTCTTGTGGAACGTACCCATCCAGGCAGGGAAAAAGGGGGAAACCTGGTGATGGAAGAGCAAGGGCCATAACTAGAAAGCAAACACAGAGCGCAATCACTTCAGACGACCGAACTACAAAACTCCAGTTGGTGGTAGAAGAGAAAGTGACCACCAGCAAGGAGCTGACTTATGTTGGGGCCTGGGGCAGCACTCTTTTGAGGAGAGAGCATCTGAACAGGGACAAGAGAGACCACAATGCAGACACAGAAAGTGCAAATGTCCTGTGGTGAGAGTAACCCTGGCAAGAGGGAGGGAGGAAGGCCGGCAGGCTGGGCACCAGAGGTAATAACAGGTCCTGGGTCACAGAGGACTTCACAGCCCACAGAAAGGAGTCTGATCCTAGCCAGGCCCCACTACACCTTATTCTTCACCCAGCACCAGAGTTAATGAGAAAAAGAAAAATCTGATCACCCTGCCATTAAAAAAACCCTTCAGGGGCTCCTGTCAAGCTGGGAACAAAATCCAGAGACATTCTTGCTCAGTAGAGAACCACTGGTGGCTCCCGTGGTGCCAGCAGGAAAGACAAGCATGAAATACAGACAGTGTACAGGGTTCTAGGACATTCTGACCTAGAGAACTCACGGGAGGGGGGGAGGGCATGTGTGATGGGGGGGAGAGAAGAACGCAGCATGACTTCCAGGGTCAGGGCTTGAACGTCAGCCTGGAAGGTGGTGCCACTTCCTGGGACAAAGGCGGACTAAAGAGAGGAAAAGCAAGACTTTTTTACATGTGAACTCTGAAATGCCCATCCTAGCTGTAAGTGGACTATTATCGTTACGTAGGTAATTAAGGACACCAGTGCAAGCGATCAGGAGAGGTCATGGTTGCAGAGTTAAGTCTGGAAGTCATCCCGTTACCATGATGCTCAAAGGCTACGGGCCTGAATGGGAACGTCCAAAGCAGGGTTTCTCACCCTGGGCGCTGCTGACAGTGTGGATCAGGTAATTCTGCTGTGGGGGCTGCCTGGGGCCCTGAGCGCCATCCACCTCGCCCCCTCCCCCCCCGCTCCACCCACTAGACGCCGGTTGCAATCCACACACCCGCCCCCTTCGCCGTGATAACCAACACTGACCCCAGATGTTACCAGGCGTCCCCCGGAGGGCACAAACACCCTGCAGAGAGCCACTGGTCTAAAGACAGCAAGCCGAGGATGCAACACTGAGAGGAGGAGCTGTCAATGAGACAGGAGTGTGCAGAGAGGTAGGAGGAAATCCAGGGCGGGGTGGTATCCCTGGCATCTAGGGACAGACATCTCTCAAACATCATGGAACGACGAGAAAATAATGGCCACTGAAATGGATGACCAGGAGGACAGATGACAGGATGACAAGATACCACACTGTCTCCTCTGCCCACGCTCGCTACATGGAAGAACTCTAGACAGGCTTCATGGAAGCGGCAGCATTCCTGTGGGCCCATGAAGTCAGGTGACGAGGAAGAGAAGGGAGCTGCAGCTTGAGCGGTGCTGGAGGCATCAAAGGTAGGCAAGCGGGCACCGAGGTTCCTAAAACATCGGGAGATGCTCGCAGGGTACTCAGGAAAGGCGCTGTGGGCAGCACAGTGCCAGAACGCCGGGCAGTGGACAGCATAGGTGCCCCGTCCAGCAGAGGGAAGAGGAGGCCACCCGGGCCAGCTGGTGCCGCAGGCAGCACACTCCCACAAGGGGCGACTCCCAAGATATCAGAGAACCCACAGAGTTCCTCCCAAGCGGGAGCCAGGGGCCCCCTAGCTGAGCCAGCCATCGATCTTTCTCTTGTTCTCTTGGCTTATAAGGGCTCCTGCCCCTGGCAGACAACGCTCAGAGCCCCAAACTGTGTGAAAATGCTGACACGACTTGCCAGATGCCTGCTCCGCTGCCCTACCCCCTTCTGCCTTCACGCCACAGCTACCGTATTAAAAAACAGAAAGAAAAAAAGTTAGGGGGAAAAGAGAAGGGCAGATTTACAGGCCTCACTTTGCTCCTAATTAATTATAAGAAACTCTCTCTGGACCAGAGAGTCCTCAGCTGTGAAATGAGGGTATTAAATTATTTATGAGGTTTCATCCACATCAAAAAACCTGAGGAACCATTTTCCTGTTGACTTCCTTTGTAAATTCTAAGGGAAAACACTTGCAAAGAACTAAACCAAGAACTTGCACAAGGATGCTCGGGGAGGGAGGGCGGAAGAATGTATGCATCTATCTGTCTTGCAGCCAACAAACCACAGAAATATATCCAAAGGCTGCAATATTTTTCCAAAGTGGCCATAATGATTAACATTTGCACCCCAGAGAAATTCAAGCTGTACCATCATGAAAACAACACAAAAAATCCAAAATATGTTTTCAGAAGCCACTGAGCATAACAGAGAAGCTGCAATTTCCTCCTGAGTTCTTTCTTTTTTTAGTGAGCCCTGAATTAACCGGGCCAAGAGCCAGGGGCTAAGCCGGGTACTGGCATGAGGAACTAGAGAATTCTGAACACTTCATTTGCTATGAGGTTCAAGTTCTGTGTAATGAAGCTGTTATTTCCTGCGTTACCAATACTGAATAGCATTTTTATGTATGGCGATGATTCATTCAATAACATTTTAAATCCTTTAAATCAGTGGTTCTCAAATGGGACTGTCTCTCAGGGGACACTAGGCAATGTCTGGAGACATTTTTAGCTGTCAGGACGGGAGGAAGAATGCTGCTGGCATCTAGTTAGTAAAGCCAGGGACACAGCACACAGCACAGCCCTTCTCAGGCAAAAAATTATCTGGCCCAAATACCAATACTGCCAAGGGCGACCATACTAAAATTTCTACAATTTTACAGGAGACACATCCTATATACTTTCATGTTCCAAACCACTTTTATTCTTTTCAAAATAATGCGTGTACATTGTTTTAAAACGTAAAACACAGGTGAGGCCAAAGACTGCTCTTTTTACTTAACAAGCTTTTTATAAAGCACCATCTATCCCCAACTCTACTTTCCAAAGCAACCATTTTCAGATCTCAGAACTGTTTGTATCATTGGCAGTGACTCAGTATGACTTCCACGTTTCTAAATAACCTTAATAATATTCCCTATCAGCTTTAGACATTACTTACTTAATTTCCTCACATTTGGGCTTTTTAAATTCCATCCTCAATCTTACGCTAACCCTGCCACACTTTCCCAACACTCTAACAGTTTTTGGTTAAATCTATAATTGACAGATATTGTGACGATGGAAAGGACACTGCTGAGCAAGCAATATAGTATGATTATGATTCCTTTCACACGTGACCTTTTTGTTTTCCTGGGATTACTAATTGCACTTGTTTTTATTTCCCTAGTTTGTTTGTTTTTTCCTTTGTATCGTTTGGTAATTCTTCCAGCATTGTCCACAATCTTTTGATTCGATTTTTTACATCATCAAAATTCTCAGATAATCTGTCAGCTCTATGGGTTCCCCCCCCAATCGCTCCTACATCTCTCAAATATACACACATTAGACCTTCTGAAATTTGTCTCTGTTCCAGTCTGTATTTGTCAGCATCAGGCCTGCTATAGAGTTCACAGTGCCATGAAACCACAACAACTTGAGAATACATTCTGTTTCTAGGATCCCAAATCTCCCCCTTTCTTGGTTTACTCTCTCATTTTGGTGGGACACATTCCCTAGATTTCTGAGAAGTGATATGTAAAAGCTAAATATTACTGATATCCTGAGTACATACGAATACCCTCGTATTCTACCCTTAGTTAACAACTAGTAGAGGAATGACTTTAAATTCTGAGTGAAAATTATTTGCACAGAAGTCTATACTCAGTCTCTTTTTCAACTTCCAAAGCAGCCGTTAAGAAATCTGATATCATTTTGATTCTAGATCCTTCATATGACTTTTAAATCCAGGACAGTACTTAGATACTGCCTTCATCTCTAATATTTCAAAATGATGTGATGAGTTTTGTGTAGTAATTTTTTTTATGTGCTTTTTATTCTCTGTTCTAGTCACCTGGTATGAAATTTCTCTTCTTCAGATTTAAGTTTTTTTCCACCATCTCTTCTTTGGAATATCTATTAGGCAAAAATCTGAATAACCATCTCTCATCTATGTAATAAAACTTTATAAACCATGTCTTCACTAACCAATAAGGTATCCACTAGCTGCCCCTGAAAATGTTTGGCTAGTGCCATTGAAGAACTGGCTTTTATTTTTTGTATTTTTTTTTTTTAAGATTTTATTTATTTATTTGACAGAGATAGAGACAGCCAGTGAGAGAGGGAACACAAGCAGGGGGAGTGGGAGAGGAAGAAGCAGTCTCATAGCGGAGGAGCCTGAAGTGGGGCTCGATCCCGTAACGCCGGGATCACGCCCTGAGCCGAAGGCAGACACTTAACCGCTGTGCCACCCAGGCGCCCCGGAACTGGCTTTTAAATTTTATTTAATTTTAATTAATTTAAGTACATATAGTCACAGGTAGCCAGTGGTTACCATATTAATGAAAACCTAAAGACTATGATAAATGGCGGGGGGGGGAGGGGGACAAACAAAGGAGAAACACTGCCTGTAACACCAACTCCAACATGATTTTAAACATCAGAAGACGTTAAGATGTTCAGAAGAAAAAATGTTCAGGAGAAGAAACTGAATGTAATTTCTAAATCCTCACCACTACTTTCAATATGAGGTTCTAGGACTTCAGTCTATGGCTTCCTTCCTCATAAGAACTTGAAGACCCTGGGGCGCCTGGCTGGCACAGCGGTCGGGCATCTGCCTTCGGCTCAGGGCGTGATCCCGGCGTTGTGGGATCAAGCCCCACATCAGGCTCCTCTGCTATGAGCCTGCTTCTTCCTCTCCCACTCCCCCTGCTTGTGTTCCCTCTCTCGCTGGCTGTCTCTATCTCTGTCGAATAAATAAATAAAATCTTTAAAAAAAAAAAAAAAAAAGAACTCGAAGACCCTACACTACAGTAGAGAGGGTGCTCCAGGGGATGCAAACTAAAAAGGCATACCAGGACGGTCTCTGGGCATTCATTCATTCATGTACTCATTCAACAAATATCACAAACATAACAGATTGTTATCCAGACATTCTGTGAACAGTGACCATGACAGAAAACAGAACCACAAAAAACAAAACTACAAAAGTTCTGTGCACCCAAGCCAAAAGCCAATGAGCCTACTGTTCCATGTCGGTCACTGGGAACCACTTTCTTTAAAGCTCAGTGCCCACCATACAGCACGCAGGCCATAGATGTGCACCGAAAACGAACTAAGAGCAGGCTCAAAACCAAAAGAAAGTCATTATTGTTTCCTTTTTCGACTCTGAGGAAAAAGAAAAAAAAAAAACATATTAGAACTGTGGGAATAGGGAAATAAATGTTCAGGGGAAATCTTCACTTTTTATTTAAGGATCAACAGGGAAACACATTTTCTTCATCTATTCTTCAGGTAAGTCATTTAATATCCATTCATTCCTGCAAAACGTGACATTTTATTATATCTGTAGGTTTTACAAATTCAGCATAAAAGTATGAACTACTCAAAAAGGAGAAAAACAGACTCCAAACAAGATGCTTATATAAACCTGATTTCTTTTTTAATCTATTATGATGTTAATAACAAGATTTTCGGGCTTGTATAACCAGCAATCAATGCTTCTAAACTCATATTGATGTATCGAGTGCATATGGTTAGACACATGTATCATTTACCCACCACCCCACACCGGTAGAGTCAACCATATGCCACTCACAACAAATGAAAAATGGGTTCCTCACGCTATGATATACCAAAGAGACTCCACACAGAAAGACCAAGATATGGTCTGTCATGTGAAAATTTGATATGAGATAAGGCAATGACATGATCCAATTGGGCTTATAATTAGTTACATAACCTCTCTAGAGCCAATGCCGACGGAAAAAAAACCCACAGCAAATTTTAAGACGCTATCAGTCGCAATATTTGTTTCTAAGCATTTATTTTTATTTAAATCAGAATGATAAATTTTATTTAACCGCACGAAACTAATCTTTAGTGAGAAAAATAACCACATTGAAAGAAGACACATTAAGGTATTAGGATAACATCTTTCTTATTCAGCAAATTGTCAATCAACAGTGATTTGAATGTCTCCCCGCAGATACGATACCAAACTGTACGCAGATAATCCTCACGTGACTCTAATCAGTTGTTTACAGATGACATAGTGCATCTGAGGTAGAAAAGAATCCCAGTTAATCTCTTCCTCATCTCCCAAAGCACCATCTCCACATTTTGCAGTGAGCATTAAGCATAATTTTAAATGTAACTGTCAAGCACATTATCTATTCACTGAAATTATGATAAAAGTTTCTGAACACCATATGGTACTGGTGTTCACATTTCAGTTTCTATCCTTTGCCAAACACAAGCTCTCCCCCACTCGCCTGGAAAGGTCAATGATACTGTCTTCAGTTTCAGTTAACAACGCTGTAAGCAAATCCCTTTTGTAAAACAATGAAATTCAATTATTTGCTTACATAAACAGCTCAAAATTTGGGACACCAATGTCAGTGATCAGCCAACTGAAGAACTAAGTATTAAGACACGAGCACACACACACAGGCACACACGTGCACACGTCTCCTATTCACAAAGCATAGGGCTTCAGGGTCACCTCCACGTTCAGGACATCAGGAAGATGTCCGAAATAAAAATCCACATGAAAAACTAAGACTAAAAACACCCAATGCTCTTACACAAATACACCATAATTTCCCTGTATTGAAGCAAGCTGAGGAACTCTTGTAAAAGCAAACCCCCAGATATCCAACTTTCTAATCCACACTCGCTTGGAAACAGAGGCCTTCAAAATGACTTTTAAACCCAAGGCTTTTCCAAAAATGCAATTTTTTCAAGTTTTTATTTATTTAAGTAATCTCTACACCCAACATGGGGCTTGAAGTCACAACCCTGAGATCCAAAGTCACACACTGCTCCAACTGAGCCAGCCAGGCACCCCGGGAGTTTTTTTAAGTATCAAATCCAACAGCTGGGAGAAGGGGGCCGCTGGGAATGCTGTTGTCGTTTACACTGAGGGTGACTCCTGCCCCCAAGTGTTTAGACCAGCGGTTCTCAACTGGGGGTGATTGTGCCCTCCCCCAAGAGACATTTCAGGTTGCCACAACTGGGGGGGTGCTCCTGGCATGTGGCAGGTAGACACCAGGGGTGCTGTTACACACCATACAACATACAGGTCAGCCCCCATCACAACCACCTCAAAAAGAACACCCCACCCCCAACTTTTGCAAAGGCTCTGCGCAAGCGTTCACGCTCCCCAGCCTGGCGCCATGTGAAAGAACGCACATGTCCAGGAACTGTATCGTCGTTACTCCCCCTCTGTGTAGTGGCATCACTAACGGGACCCTCATAATGACGTCAGGAGTACACACCGCCATTCACGCAAGGTTAGAGCAGAGAACCCTCCATGGCACACAGTGGACACCGGGCAAGGACCAGCCAAAACTGCTTTTGTCACTGTAGTCCATACGTGAGGCCATCAGCTCACAGCCTTATCACTAAGGAGATGTGTGGCCCCGGACGATGACCTCTGAGCAGTTACACGCAAAGTACACAGCACAGCCCGCGGCTGTCAGAGGCCGTCGGTATCAGCTGTTATTAACAGACAGCAGCCGAGGCTCACAATTGATCCCAGGAAGTCGTTCCCAATCCTTCCTTCCCATAAATCGAGAAACAGCTATTCTTTCTGCACTGTTTTTTTAAGGACTGATGTGTGTGTGTGT
The DNA here is from genome assembly GCF_002007445.2 of Ailuropoda melanoleuca. NCBI lineage: Eukaryota > Metazoa > Chordata > Mammalia > Carnivora > Ursidae > Ailuropoda > Ailuropoda melanoleuca. Next base: position 7,013,465 of record NC_048238.1, on the reverse strand, counting down.
GTGTGTGTGTGTGTGTGTGTGTGTCAGAGAGAGAGAGAGAGAGAGAGAGAGAGACAGCATACACGGATAGGCGGGGAATGGGGAGAGAGAGAGAAAGACTCTCCAGCAGAGTCCCCACTGAGTGCGGAGTCCAAGGCGGGACTCGATCTCACGACCCTGAGATCATGACCAGAGCGGAAATCAGGAGTCAGACGCTTAACTGACCAAGCCACCCAGGCGCCCCTCTGTGCTAATCCTTTACCCTTGTTTACCGGGAGACATTTAACAACTTTTACTTCTGGAAACTCATTTTCACTTCCTGCTTTTCGACAAAAGTTATGGAGCCGTATTCGGGCTCCAGCGTCCCGTGTCCCACGGAGCGTTCAGGACACTGCTCCACCACGCTCGCGGAGATGGAAAAAGAATTTCTGCTCCATTCGATGTACCTTCAAGCCAAAGAATTTGTTTCTTTAAATGGTGTGAGTTCTTTCCCCCCAGGAAATTTAAATGACTCCAGAGCATTGCTGTTATGGATCTTTTTTTCAAAAAATGATTTGAGAGAACTTTAATTTTCAGACTTGGAAGGCCTAGAACACTTCACCTAGGGTCTGCTCGCCAGCTGCTTCTGCTCAAGTGTCCATCATACTAAATGTAGAAATATCCTCTGTCCCCAGTACTTCAGCAGGAAGCAGCCAGATTAAAATAAGATGCTGGTACCACACGAGAATTCAAAAGCTATTGTGAGCCAACAACCTCCAAGAAACCACACTGCACTCATTCACTAAAATACGCGTCATGCTCCAGCAGGAAAAAGGAAAAAGGACTTGAAGTGAATTACACACACACACACACACACACACACACACACACACGAGCAACAATAAAACAATTAGCTGGGGAAATCAGGGCAAAGAGAAGGTGAAGGCACCAAGGCCGAGAGGCTGGGAGAGGAGGGCCGCGTGCAAAGCCCACAAGCGGACACAACTTACATCAGCCACAAGGGAACGAACCTCGGATACTGAGCCTTCTAGCCATCTAGTCAAAGAAACAAATGGGACGAGATGTTGGTATCCAAAAAGTGAAGAAGAGAACTGAAAACACAGCTTCTAGAGTGGATACACGCGCACAATTTCTCCCATGGGCCCCAGAGGGGAAACTGGGGGCTCCATACAACTACGTTCTCAGTAAATGGGGTCCAGGACGTGTTTCATTGGGCTGCTGCTTACAACAATTCTTAACATGAGGTAACTGCCCAACCCCGAGGCCCAGGTAAATAAATCACGTCTGAGTGCATAAACAGCACGGTGGCGGCGTGCACATCTCCCCATAGCCCGCAGGACTCCAAGGATACACTTCAAAAGCGCTCAGAGTCCCAACTGGGCTGCAGGTCTCCTGGGGTCACAGCAACACGCTACAGTATATTGTCAACACACTTCAATGCCAGTAAATATACCATGTGTATAATATCATTTTTTTTTAAAGATTTTTCATTTATCTATTCGACAGAGATAAAGACAGCCAGCGAGAGAGGGAACACAAGCAGGGGGAGTGGGAGAGGAAGCAGCAGGCTCATAGCAGAGGAGCCTGATGTGGGGCTCGATCCCGTAACGCCGGGATCACGCCCTGAGCCGAAGGCAGACGCTTAACCGCTGTGCCACCCAGACGCCCCTATAATATCATTTTTAACAGTTGCCTAGTAACCCCCTGTAAGGGCTAAATAAACTTTTGTCACCATTGCATTCAACTCCTTGTTATTTTAAGCAATGCCTCAATAAATAAGGAGAACCATTTCTTAAGTGTCCAAAAAAAAAAAAAAAAAAAAAAAATNAAAAAAAAAAAAAAAAAAAACTGTGGGCCACCTACATAAAAAGAGAAAGCTGCACTCTTATTACCTAAGGTTTAAGGAAGAAAAACCTCATGGCGAGACTACATGATGGCAGTGAGTTCAATAACGCCTTTCGGATTACTTGCGCCTCCATCAATCACCGCAGGGTCCATACACACCTGCAGAACAGGAGCACGCACGAGAGTGACCGCAGTCCGTCAGTATGCATGAACACACTTCCACGTGAACCGGGAAATAATCACAAAACATCGGGCATTAAAACTCCTTCACAAATTTAAGTTGAGAATTTCAGGAAAAACGTAATGAGTTAAACAGGACTTATTTCAAGACAGCAACGTACTCACTCATTTTTGCGCTGGAGACGATGCTGGTTGACCCCCGTCGTTTCAAGGTAATTATGAACGGTGCTGCCTTTCACTCTGAAAAGTGTCCCAATGTGGATAGTACATTATGGGACAACCCTAGATCTTAGAGACAAGTCAGCAACGAAGACGGCCTAGGCTCCAGAACGGCAAACTAGGAATGCCAAAGTCCCAGTCTGTCTACAGAAACAGGGAGTTATGAAACCTGGAGGTCCTAACATGGCAAAGTGGGTGGGACGGGCCCTTGTTAGAACCACATGAATCATCAAAGGAAGCTTCCTCCATCTGCTATCTTGAAATAACAACATCAACAAAGTCAACAAACGTGAAGACTGCACTTCATCCTTCCCACTCCTCAGGAACATCTGGCATTATGCCCCTCCCCCGCTGGCTAATGTAACAGCCACACATCCAGGTCGGTGGGTCCAGAGCAACCAAGCTGCACCATAAACTCTACGAGGTTAGGAAATGCATCTGTTTCTAGTTCTTCATTACCTGGCAAGTTGCAGTCGCCCAAGAAATAGGTGTTGAATGAGTCAATCTCTTTCTCTTTCGTAACTACTCCTCCTCAGAGTGTTTCTCTGCCTCATCGTTATCTCACGCATTGAACGTGAGCACTTCCCCCAGCACTCTGTTCTTGAATCTCTTTCCTCCAGCTCTGCTCCCTTGTAACACAATCCAAGATGGCGGCCCCCTTTGCAGGTTTTTTTTTTTGGTTAAGATTTTCTTTCTTTTTGAGAGCGAGCAAGCACACACAAATGGTGGGGAGGGGCAGAGGGAGAGGGAGAAGCAGACTCCCTGCAGAGCGGGGAGCCCAGGGAAGGGCTGGATCCTAGGACCTGGAGATAATGACCTGAGCCAAAGGCAGACGCTTAAGCTACTGAGCTACCCAGGCACCCCCCCCACGCCTTTTTTTTTTTTTTTTTTTTGGTTTTTTTTTTTTATCATTTTTAANAAGCATTATTTCAAGGCACTATTTCTTCTGCCCACTTCCTATCTCCACTTGGGTCCCTGTCCAGCACTGCAGGTCACTATTTCAAATGCAATCTTCACTTTCTTCCCAGCCTCACATTACTATGTCTTTTGACCCACCCTTTGTTACCCTTCATTCCCAGACCCAAAACTCTGCTGCTCCCACCAAAGACTCATTCCTTTCTCTCTGCCACAGCCCTCTCAACATCCCCTCAATCAGACCCCAAGTTCAATGATTTCAACCCTGTGGAGTCTCTAACATTCACTGCTGCTCCCCTACTTGGTGGCCTGGCTTCTGAATGACCACACACAACTTCCCTCCTCCTGACCTCTCCCCCTGCAAATCCACAAAACCACATGAATCTTCCTAAGGCAGAGGTCTGATGTATCTCATTACTCAAAAATATGTAATGGATAACACTGCTTCAGAAAACAAACCCAAGCCCGTCATATTGCCTGTAAAGTGCTCGTTTCTACACAGCTAGAAAAGGAGGGGCCAGGGCTAAAACTACCATCAAGAATAAGTTATCACAATACTGCAAGCAGATGCCAGCTACGGTAAACAGAATAACGCCCCTCCCACCCAAGTCACGCACATCCTAATCTCTAGAACCTGTGAACATATTAGATTACATTACATGGGGGAGTAAAGGTTGCTGATGGAATTCAGGTTGCTAATCTGACCTTAAAAAAAGACTTTATCCAGTATCATACAAGTGTGCCCAATGTAATCAGGGGACTCCTTTAAATGGGGAAAAGGGTTGCAAAACAATCCATCAGAGCGATGTAACGTGAGAAAACCTCAACTGTTGACAACTTTGAAAACGAAGGAAGGAGTCATGAACCAAGGATAGGAGGCAGCCTCCAGAAGCTGGAAAAGGCAATTAAAAACAAAAAACAAAGATTCCCCCCTAGAAGCTCCAGAAAACAATGTGGCCCTGCAGATACCTCAGTTTTAGTCCAGTGAGACCCCTTTTGGACTTGTGACCTCCAGAACTGTAAGATAATACATTTGTGTTGTTTGAAGCCACTAAGTTCATGGTCACTTGTTACAGCAGCAATAGGAAACTCATACACCCTTTCTCTTGCCCTGGAGCTCCCACTGTACTATATTCATACCATTTTATGGCATTTAGCACTCGTTATTACAGAGAGTTGACTATATACCTTGTAATCACTGCAAGAGATAACTCTAAGGGCACCTGGGTGCTCAGTCGGGTAAGTGCCTGACTTTAGCTCAGGTCATGATCTCGGGCTCCAGGCTCAGCAGGGAGTCTGCTTCTCCCTCTGCCTCTACCCTTCCACTTGCTTGTGCACACTCTCTCTCTCAAATAAATTAATAAAATCTTTGAAAAAGAGAGAGAGAGTTCCAGGTCTCAGAGCATTTATATTACAACCAAGCATGGTCTCTATGGCACCTCCCATGGGAGGCTGAGAACCAACCTCAGTATTACTGTACTCCCTCCATTAGGGCTTCCATGTGAAAAACCAGCCCTCATTCCGAATGCTTCAAATTTCAGCCTGTCCCCGAAAAATGCAAGCGAGTCTTCCAGTAAGGTCTTCGGAAGTACAGAATGAAGGTTAACGACCTGGAAAAGAGCTTTACTCAGTCTGAGAACTTATCTCCCAGGACAAGTGGGGCTCCAATATTTCTTTGGGAAATAACAAGCGTTGGTGAGGATATATATGGAGAAACTGGAATGTTCATACATCGGGGCTGGGATTGTAGCAGCCATTGTGGAAAACAGTCTGGCAGTTCCCCAAAAAGTTAAACACAGAATTCATACGGCCAAGCAATTCTGCTCTAAGGAATACACCCAAGAAAAATGAAAACCTAGGTTTATCCAAAAACCTATAAACAAACATTCATACCAGCTTCTTCATATCGGCCAAACCAAAGAGTGGAAAGAGCCCACGTGTCCAACAAATGACGAATGGATAAGCAAGATACGGTCTATTCATGACAAGAGAGCATCATCCAACAATAAGAAATGAGTGAAATATGGACTCACGCTACAACATGGATGAACTCTGAAAGCATGATACCGAAGAAAAGAGATAAGACACAACAAATACATATTGTAGGATTCATTTATTTGAAATGTCCAGACTAGGCAAATCCAGAGACTTGAAGATTAGTGGTTGCTAGGGCATGGCAGGGAGGGGAGGACTGTGGGCACAGGGTGTCTTTTCGGGCTGATAAATGTTCTAAAACTGTATTGTGATAATATCTGCACAACTCTATGAATTTACTAAATATCGCTGAATTGTACACAACAGGTGAATTTTGTGGTTATGTAATTATGCCTCAGTAAAACTGTTTTTAAAAAAAAAAAACCTGAGATTCTTAAAGCAAAGATTATCTATGTACGTGTGTATAAATGCTTGATAAGACGTATTGTTACTACAGGACCAAAAAACTACAGACAACTTCCAATGCTTAAAAAAACGGAAACTTCATTTGCTCCGATACAAAGGATTTTAAATAGTGCATTTCCTCTAATGTCAAAAGCATAATTGCATAATTTAACTTGGTAAGAGGCATATAGAAGGGCTTTCTAATTCAAATTACACCTGAACAATAAATTTTATTGAATCAAGTCAACATTTATAAATAACATGATTTTCAGCTGCTTTGCAACGAAACCCAAACTATATAAAACGCTTGTTACAGTCACAACGGAATCCAGAAGATGAAACTTATTAGGAGTCAAGAACACAAACACCTGAATCCCTAGTTTAAGTGGATTTTAAACTCAATGTACGTAGATTAAGAAATTCAATGTTCCGTTGTGAGACATGACAAAAGCTTCAAGAATGACAGTAAAATATATTTTAAAAACTGCCCAATAGCTGATGAACCCATTGTAGAGCCTTCTTCCAGACAAGTGGGAAGTTCAACGTGCTGGAAAGAGGTCTGCAACTCACCCACTTTCATTTCAGCTCGTTTCTGCGAATATAATCTTCTATTTCAAACCGCGCCACATCAGAATTTTGTAGAGCTGTTTTTGTTTTCCCAGGTTCTTCAAAAGAACCTGGTCCAGTGTGGTCCATCTTGGCGGCATACCTCACACTGGTAGGTCAGGGAGAAGGACAATACACAGCTGACCCATCTCACGGCCAGACCGTGCTTCTCACTGAAAGAGGAAGAGGAGGCCATCGAGGAGCCAGCAGAAGTCCTGGACCCCCATCCGCTGCCCCTGCTTAGCTGGACCCCCGGGTCCCAGCGTATTCAACTCTGGACTGTAACACCACTGGTTCACCCACGGTACTAGTGTCCCACGGTTGTCAACAAATCTGCATAAACTTAGTTGCTTTTAAGCAACACAGATTTGCCCTCCAGGTTCTGGAGGTAAGAGGGCTAACGCGGGTCAGAGGGACGTGTTCCTCCTGGAGGCTGCAGGGCAGACTCCGTATCTTCACCACCCCAGCTTCTGGAGGCTGCCGGCATGCCGCGGCCGCGGGGCCCCCATCCTTCTGACCTCAGCTTCGGTGGACACGGTTCCTCTGTGCGGCCGACCTTCCTGCTGCTCTCCTCCACGCAGAAGCCCCTCTGTGAGGACCACGGCCTCACCGGATCATCTTCCCACCTCAAGACCCTGCAGACATACTCCCAGCTTCCAGGGCTAGGACGGGGACACCTTTCGAGGACCCCTGCTCTGCCTGGCACAACTATGAAGGACCGTCTTCAGAAACGGGAAGAACACCCAGAGTCTATGACACATGATCCAGTGTGTGGTGACGGCAGCAGAAATGGCGCTTGGAGACAGGAGTGCTATTTTTAAGACTCTGCCCAGCAGGAGCAGCCATTCTTTGGGAGACAATTGTGGACGAGGGGGTGGGCACATGTGGGCTCTGCCTTGCACACTTAATAGTTAGGCTGGCCTGACACCAAGAACCACAGGTGGGTGCAAGTCTGGCCAGCTCCAGTTCATGCGAGCTTGACCCTCGGAAGGCACACAAACACTGACATCTTATTCACTTAATCCCCACATGCACTACTAGCCCCAAATCATGGATAAATGGACCGAGGCCAGATGATTTTCCCAAGATCACAGAGCTGTGCAGCATGAAGCCTGGCATCTGAATTCCGGAACACTCCCTCTTCCGCTACCCATAAACGTCATCTTTCCCATCTTCCCAAACCCTACGGCAGCAGCTCAGTCCTCAAACACCTCCAGCCCCTCTTCTCTAAAACGCCAGACTAGGAACGGATGATCTCAAAGCCAGAAGAAATGCGACCACAAGATTTACAGGCCCAGATGGAGGCCCACTTGAGGACTTGTGGGCAAGCAGGGCCAAGCTATGCACGATGTGGCCCTGCCGATGCGGCCCCACCTCTTCCTGGACACCACTTGCCTCACCTCCTCCCTCATCTAAGGGCCTGGCACCCACATGTCCAGCACGTCCTTAGTGGGTACCCAGTAACCACCACACCTTCCTCGCAGCTCTGCCCCCAGCGGTGGGGGCCACTGGTACGCGCCAGCCCCTCTGACCAGATCTGAGGTTCTCAGCGAGGGAAACTATGCTCTACGCCTCCAGCACCTGCTGAGCGCCTGGCATCGTGTGCTCAGAAACATCTGCACCAGGAATCCATCATTCTCTTTCTCTTGACCTCTATCCAAAGCTGAACATGGAGAGACAGCCTCTCCACAAACATCCTGGAACGCAAGTGTTCCCCAAACTACCATGTGCCAATACAATTCTTCCCCCACATTTATAGGGGACTCTATGTTTGCATAGGAGTCCCTACTTTTTTACCGATCACTGCCTAGCAGGAAGTTGGAAAGGGAAACTTTAGAACATAACCTAATTTATATGTGCAGAAGAAAGTTTTGTTGAAACACGCCTTACCAGGGGCGCCTGGGTGGCTCAGTCGCTGACGTGTCTGCCTTTGGCTCAGGTCATGATCCCACAGTCCTGGGATCGAGCCCCACATCGGGCTCCCTGCTCAGGGGGGAGTCTGCTTCTCCCTCTGCCCCCCCCCGCTCATGCTCCTGCTCTAATAAAATACTGAAAGAAAAGAAAGAAAAAAGAAATATGCCATACTAAAAATCAGAACGTTATAAACTACATTTTGAAAATATGAAATCAACTTTACTTTGGACCTTTGAGCAGAAGGAGCCCTACGGTCTAAAAATCACTGTCACCAAAATCATCAACATGGTATACGCAACAGTGCCCCAAAATTACAATACCCTGGGCAAAGGTGGCTAACAGGGGACACGGCGTCCCATGGCATACGTCACGTGTGCAGAGTGAGCCGTGTTCCATGTGCACACGCATAGGTGTGTATGCTTATGTGTGTCTACATACGTGTTTTACATTTAAAAACTTAGGCAATGAGGCTCTAAGACACTCTTCAGTCCAGAGTGTTCAAACTCTGGCACTATTTACATTCGGAGCCAGGTCATTCTTTGGGGTGGGGGGCTGTGATGTGTACTGTAGGACGTCCAGCAACATCCCTGGTGTGGCATGCCAGGAACATTCCCCCCTTCTCCGGACACTGCCAGATGCTCCCGGGGGAACACAACTGCCCCTGGGTGAGAATCGCTGCTCTAAGCTACCCAAAGTCCCCAGACAGAGTGTGGCCTGACACTATGTAAGGTGTACACAGTCCTTGACACGAGAACAATCTGCTTTTCCAGATTACTGTGAATTACAACCAGAATTATCTTGAGAGGTCTTAAAAAGCCAATAAATTCTGCATTACACTTTTGTGACCCACATTCCATTAAAACGACTAAACTATAAACTCTTATGAAAAAAATCTGCATTTTTCCATGCAAAAAAAAAAAAAAAAAAACAGTCCATAGTTTACCAAGATGATTTTGAAGAGTCTAACAAAACCCGAAATTGCTTCCTTTCATTAGCTTTACACCGAAGCCTGCAATCAGGGAGAAAGCTTGGGAGGTGGTCTTGCATTAACCGAGATTCCATCTTCCCCGTTGACCGACATTTTTCCAGCTTACATAAATACTGCCTCTAAATTACTGTTTATTTTCATTCGGCTTGTGGACAAAGAATCAAATGGATTGCTAGAAACAGAGCCTACATCAAAGCTCTCATTTTCTCCTTTTCTCCATGACTCCGAAAAGGATTTTTACGCTTTCGTCTGACTCTCTCTCCCTCCCACCGGGGCACAGAACCCTGGGGTCGAACCCAAGAGGACTGTTTCTGGGACCCCAGCCCCGCGGCCCCGCTTGAAAGTGACTACGATCAGAAGAGAAGGGGGCTCAGAGGGATTCCTGAGCGCTGGTCCAGGCTGGGCACAGAGAGGGAGCGCGCCACGGCTGTCCCCTCTGCCCTGCCTTCTCGGAGCTGTCTGGTCTGCTTCTGCCACCCTCCAGGGTGCTCTTCCCCGCGTGGAAACTCCAAGAAAATGAAAGCGTTCTTCATGTTGCTTCTAGGACCTGAGCAGAGGGGAGCTATCGCAGTACTCTTTTCTCTCCAAAATTCCAAAGCAAACTAGCTGTTGCATGTCACTAAGTCCGGACGGTGAGGTGTCCGAGTCCTGCCGGACCCCCACGCACGCTCAGAAACTATGGGCAGCTGAAGGACTCACAAGAATTCTGGACGGTGAGCCCAAGGTACAACAGAGCTCTACGTCCAGGGGGCCCGCGTGGTACAGAAGGAAGCAAACAATTATCCCCTTATTTTTACTCAGAAAACATAAGGTATGGTATTTTTTTATATAAATGACACTGCTTACCCGTAAGCTTTGTGCCTTATTTTTTATTTGTTAGTTTGCATGGATATAAATCAAAATTAGTGTTGCTCCCTTATGATAACCCTTGTACTGCACACACACCAATGTGCACATCAACCGATCCCATGTGGTCTGCTGGAGGTCTTTTCATCACATCTTTGGAGAAACCCTTGATGTTTTCCAAAAGAGAACCAGAAATCCTACGCACGAAGCTTAATAAATAGTTAAGTATTTAATACTAAAATAGCACAGACAGGATGCTTTGATAACCATCGGTCGCGAAACCTACTTAAGACTTTCTCTGTGCAACTATAAGAATTATCAATAGATCTTCGGCCGGGGGGGGTGGGTTAAAAACAGTACACAGACGCAGACAGGAGCACAGAAGACCAGCAGAAAGTAATGCAAATGGATTAGGAGGGAGGTGCCTGGGTGGCTCAGTCAGCTGGGCATCTGACTCTTCGGTTTCCGCTCAAGTCATGAACTCAGTGCCAAGTCAGGATCTCAGGGCCGTGAGACCCAGCCCCACTACCTGTTGAGCTCGGCCGATCAGGGAAGTGATCAGCGGGGAGTTGACTTCCCTCCCTCTTCCTCTGCCCCTCTCCCAGATGGTGCATACACGCTCTCTCTCCTACTCTCAAATAAATACATAATCTTAAAAAAAAAAAAAAAGAAAGAAAGAAAATGGATTAGGTGGTGAGTGGGAACGGGACTTTGGAGAATACCTATTAATAGAGTTTGGACTTGTGGACCACGAACACGTTTTTACTTTCAAAAATAGTCCTCACTCCTCCATAGGTTGCAGGGTGGGGGAGCCGGGGGGAGGTGGGCGGAGACAGAAAACACAGAAGGAAAAGGAAAAAATCACCATGCAATAAAGACGAAGCCAATTTCGTAGAATGCTAACAACACATGAAAGTATTTGTTCATTTTTCCATGGGCTCACAATTTTTTAAAATATCAAGTCGGGAGTAAAAACTGCATAAACTTTGGCCGCACCCACGTCATTCTGCTGACACCAGCTCCACTTGGCTATGATCTGCCTTCAACAAAATACCTAGTTAAGTCAGTCTCCATATAGAAACGGTTCAAAATGCTCTTGGTTCAGGAAAAAAACACCCCACTGAGTTTGCATGTGTTCAGCTTGACATTGATAGCTCACTGCACACTATCACAGGTCCATCTGGACCTTCCCAGCCCAGGGCTGGACGGGGTGACCGCCCTCCCCTTTGCAGACTCAGGAAGGCCGGGCACTGTGCAGTCAACCTCGAGAGAATCAAAATAAAAACTGGGCCAGAATTTCCACGGACGACACACATTCACAAGCTGTCCAGCTAGGCCACCTCCTCAGAAAGCTTCACAAATCCCACGGGGGCAACGTGGGGTCTGTGACAGCCGTATTTACTGTGCTGTCAGCTGAGCAGGGACCTAACGATTAGCAGGAGCTTGGAATATTTTAGGGTAATTCACAACGGCCTTTACATGCATCTGTTAGGCTGGGTGGTGGTACCCGTGTGAGTCATATGAACATTTTTCTCACTCCTTGCCAGGATCTACACGCAGGGCTTGGGGCAGGGCGTGCGGTGGTTTGGATTTTTACTGCTGTTTTTAAAAACAACATATTACCTTTTNCAGCTTAGCAGGGACCTAACGATTAGCAGGAGCTTGGAATATTTTAGGGTAATTCACAACGGCCTTTACATGCATCTGTTAGGCTGGGTGGTGGTACCCGTGTGAGTCATATGAACATTTTTCTCACTCCTTGCCAGGATCTACACGCAGGGCTTGGGGCAGGGCGTGCGGTGGTTTGGATTTTTACTGCTGTTTTTAAAAACAACATATTACCTTTTTGAACCCTAGTGAAGTCTGCACAGAACTTTGTGTCTCCAGCTCTTCTCGGTCAAGGTCGGTGACCTGCTCCTCAGATAAGCCTCACCGCTCGGATTTCCTGGAGGCCCCGTGGAGGACTGAGCACCCGTAGCCTCCCCCTCCTGACTGGTGAAGCACTTCTTCAAGGGAAAGCCCAGCGAACACCTCAACGTTGTGCAAAACCCACAGCCCGACGTAGGACAAGACTTTTGTACTGAACACTACCCAGCTCGCCCTACCCCGTCCGCGCACATGGGCTGAACTGCCCCGCAAGCCTCGGGCTTCCTGAAAAGGCCATTTTAAACTGCATCGTGAATGGTACAGCGTCGACGAGCGCGTCCGTGTGGGGCCGGAGAGCTCACTCAGCGGCGGGCGCTCTCGTGGCTTTCCTCCCGGTGTCTTCACCTTGCGGGTCGCGTACATTCTCCTAGACTAGCTTTCCTTTCTCACACTTCCTCTTCAAGGAGCTGGATGTCCCCCCAGTGCTTGGTTAAATGAGCTGGCACTTCAAGGACCTTTTAGCATGGATGTGATGAGATCAAAAGCTGTTCCTCGGCTGTAACGGAGAAGGAGATCATGTGGCTATCAACTTGTGTACTGGAATTTTACGTCTATGTGGGACTCCTCTCTCCCCGCTGCTACATACCACGCCTGCTACCTGAAGACTTCACTTGAGCTCAAAGAGGTCATTCAAAATACTTGCCCTTTAGACTTCATCAAGATAAAAAGCTTCTGCACAGCAAAGCAAACAGTCAACAAAACTAAAAGGCAACCCACCCAACGGGAGAAGTTATTTTCAAACAGCGTATCAGATAAAGAGCTGGTATCCAAGATCTAGAAAGAACTTACCGAACTCAACATCCAAAATACAAATAATCCACTCAAGAAATGGGCAGAAGACATGAACAGATAACTCTCCAAAGACAACATCCAAATGGCCAACAGACACACGAAAAAATGCTCGACATTGCTTGTCATCAGGGAACTTCAAATCAAAACCACGATGAGATCTCACCTCACACCTGTCAGAATGGCTCAAATCAACAAGACAGGAAACAACAAATGTTGGAGAGGATGTGGAGAAAGGGGATCCCTCTTACACTGTTGGTGGGAGTGCAAACTGGTGCAGCCACTCTGAAAACAATATGGGGTTCCTCAAAAAGTTGAAAATAGAGCTACCCTATGACCCAGCAATTGCACTATCAGGTATTTACCCCAAAGATACAGATGTAGTGAAAAGAAGGGGCACATGCACCCCAGTGTTCACAACAGCAATGTCCACAATAGCCAAACTGTGGAAGGAGCCGAGATCCCCGCTGACAGATGGATAAAGAAGATGTGGTCCATATATACAATGGAGTATTACTCAGCCATGCTGAATGAAGTCAAGCAGAGAAAGACAATTATCATATGGTTTCACTCAGATGTGGAATATAAGGAATAGCACGGAGGATTATAGGGGGAGGGAGGGAAATCTGAAGGGGGAGAAATCAGAGGGAGATGAATCATGAGAGACTATGGACTGTGGGAAGCAAACTGAGGGTCACTGGAGGGGAGGAAGGTGGGGGGATGGAGTAACTGGGCGACGGGTATTAAGGAGGCGATGTTGATGGGTGAGCACTGGGTGTTAAACACAGCTGATGAATCACTGAGCACTACATCTGAGACTAATGATGTATTATGTGTTGCCTAACTGAATTTAAGTTTTAAAAAAGAAAAAGAACACACACACAAAAAAACCCTACTTGCCCTTTGTAAGCACGGACACTCCGCGAGAGCCACTAGGGCCCCAGGACAGCACCAGGCACAGCAGCCGGAGGTGGTCAGCACGCATTCACATCTCTGGTCCTCCTCTGTCCTGGCCTCCCAGGGTTTATTTTCAATCAGCACACGGGCCTGAATCGCTGACCCAGACCCAGGATCCGGGCAGGCAGGTAGGAGGAAAGCAGGTGGAGGGAGAAGAGAAAGGAGCCAGAGCTCTGGCTCAGAACCAGGAAAACACACGTGGTCAGGGTCACCCAGCATTCCTGCCGCCCTGAGAAGGGAGACACTCGGGGGGCCAAGATTGGAGGGACAACGACGCGCCTAGATTCCTGCCCCCCCCTTCAGCCTGCCTGATTTCCTGCCCCACCGCCAGCACTAAAACAGCCACACACTCACACAAGCACCCAGGAGCAACAGCAAATCAAGTCCAGGGATGCCCTGAGGGTGACCAGCGAGCACATTCGACCAGAACTCGCTGGTACAGACTCAGGTCCCCGTGTCAGCAGAAATCCAGCGTCTTGACTCTGCGACTGCACTTTCCTTGTCCCTCAGATAACAAAGCCTATCGTGGCCATCGCATAGGGCCGCGTGCAGAGCGAGTGAGATGCAGGCATGGTGAGAACCGCAAAGCACAGAGAAACACTGACGGGTGACCACGGCCCAGGGAGATGGGCCGAGGGCTGGCACTGCATTCCTCTTGCGACTACACAGCCCAGCTGTCACCGTACAGGGGAAGTGACAGCTTCTCAGGACACCAGTTTTCGGGGAGATCCCACTTATGATGTCCTTGCGACAAGGACCCTTCGAAACACCACACACAGAGTCATGTGGAATCCCATTCCGATTCCAGCATGTCTCATACAGTCTAGAGCAGCGGACATTTACGAGGTTTTAACTGCCCCTGGTCTACCCCACTTCCCAACAGTACCCCCATTTCTTTAGGGGTGAGCGTCTTTCCTTCTCCATGTTGCAAGCACTCCTGAGAACAGAGGGGAATGGACCGCAGTGCTAGGAGACCTCAGCCCCTCTTGCTTGGGCCTCTCCCAAGGTTTTAGGGACAAAGCAAAGTGTTTACAAGCTCCCATGACTATAAAAATTTGCAAAAGCAACACATACTGATGGCAGTCGACAGTTAAGTCCACTTCTCCCTCCACGGTCTACCCCACGACAGAGGACAATGGGGAAGCAGGCTATCGCCATGCACTCCGTTCTGGCTTCACAGGGTTCAGCCACGAGGTTCCCGAGCGCCCCCCGTACCGCTGTGTCATCGCGAGCTGTGCGGGCCTGAGAATGCCCTCCATTAATGCTCTCGTTCAGGACAAAGCACCCAACAGGACATCAGGACAAAGCACCCAACGGCCGGCGCCAAACGGCACATCAGGATCTGAACAGCGGGAGGGTGGAGGACAGACAAGGTGAGACATGATCACAGCCAGAAGCTAGGGCATGGAAAACCCTTCAACAGAAATCTTATCAGCTATTACATCATTTGTCAATTTTTATCATTTGTCAAATAAAAAACCAGAGGTTGCCCAAAATTTAACAAGCCAAAAGTCCAAATGCCATTCCCCGTAACAGGTTGTAAAGCATCGTAACGGCAGCAACAAGAGGTCACCAGGCTACAGGAAACGCTGGATTACCCATTTCCTCCACAGAAAATGATCTCAGGGCCATAGAAACAGGTGACCTAAGAATACACGGCTTAAGACAAAAAAGGAAAAAATATCAACGCATACCAGGCAACTCTTTCATTCACAAATGTTATTTTCCCAGAGTGTGATATCTGCAGTGTCTGCTTACTTTAATTAATTTACTTCAGAGAAAGAGAGATTGCAAGCACACAAGCAAGGGGAAGGACAGAGAGAGAGAGGGAGATAATCCCCAAGCAGACTTCCCACTGAGCACAGACCCCAACACAGGGCTCGATCCCACAACCCATGAGATCATGACCCAATCCAGAACCAAGAGTCAGACACCCAACCAACTGAGCCACCCAGGCGCCCAGTTGATATCTGCTAACTTTACAAGTTATAACTAGCTGTCCCCTCAAAACCTGTAAATAGACATCCAGTAACCAAACACACACATAGTGAGAGCAAGTCATACTGGAAGACTGCCACACCAGGGACCAGATCCCTGCTCTACTCGGCCCTGCTCTAGCCTAGAGGTGCACACACAAGTTCGGTTCAACCCACCGGATATGTGCACCTATCACGTGCACACACACATACACACAGACTGTGAATCTTCAGATCCTGACACAAGAGCAGAGACGTATTTGCAGTTTCCTTTAGGGTCTCAGCTACACCGGCGTGACGGTATCCAGGCCAAGCTCTTCCTGCCACAGTGAACGTTGCTGTGCTACCTGCTTCCCGCTTCTCAGTCCTACAGAGCTTTCTTGATTCCTGCTGCCCCACACGCCATCAGTTCCCACGCACCCTGTCAGCGGAGGGTAGCCAGAAACTTTTTCTACTGTTTAAAACCAAGAACCCTAATGGACACTCACCTGATCTATGTAAGGACGTACACCTACTGGTGAACCAACATGTCCAAGACACGTGTGTGTCTGTGTGTGTGTCAGACGCCCATACATGCTTCTAGCTGCACGTTAAACATCTGGGAAAAATGCACAACAAACATCAATGGTGGTTACTCTGCAAGCAGGCTTAAGACAGAGAAAGAGGCTCATACTTCCTACTCATACCCTTCGGTACTCTTGTAAATTTTTTTTTTACAATTTTACTCTGTTAAAATTTTTACAATTTTAACTAAACGGCATGTACCACAATAAAAATAAACGCATACAAACCTAACAGGAGGGTGAAACCCAGAGAATAAATGCTCACCAAAGAGCAATGCTTCACCTCCTGGATTTTTTCTTCCCTTCCTTCTAAGGCAATGCCCTCAGACAATACTCACCCTTAGGCCCATCTCCATCTGTGGGCTACACGCGATCTAATCTTCAATGAGTAAAGAGGCAGAAATCTGGTTCTCTCACCAAAGAAAAAGAACTGAATTGCCAAATCTAGCCCTAGCAGCTTCAGCCCAACACCCTGACTTTCCCACATCAGGTGCCCCACATCTCACGAATAAAGAATTCACGAATGGGGGCGCCTGGGTGGCACAGCGGTTAAGCGTCTGCCTTCGGCTCAGGGCGTGATCCCGGCGTTGTGGGATCGAGCCCCACATCAGGCTCCTCCACTATGAGCCTGCTTCTTCCTCTCCCACTCCCCGTGCTTGTGTTCCCTCTCTCGCTGGCTGTCTCTATCTCTGTCGAATGAATAAATAAAATCTTAAAAAAAATAAAAAAAGAATTCATGAATGAATGGGGTGCACCACACTGGCCTCTGATCATTTGTTTCCACAATATTGAATTAGTACACTAAATTATAGCTAAATTCCACCAAACACATTTTTGCTTTTTTGTTTGGTTTTGCTCTGTTCTTATGTTGCCTGATCCCCAAGCTCCTCCTTCACGCTGGTGAGTGAAATGCCCTTTGCTTGCTGCAGGTGCCTACAGCAAAAAGCACATTCTGCCTTCGCTTCGGACTAGAAAGAAAAAGCAAAGTTAGTAACTGGGAGAAGACTAATGCCCCACTCATACTTAAATCAATGGATAGGAAAAGCATTCTTACGTCCTTTAAAGAAGAGAGGGCTAAACCAACAACACACAACATGAGACTCACAGCAACTTTCCCTGCGGCTTGACGCTAAATCATGGATTTTCCAAACAACACGCCAAGTGTTAGAGAATGCACAAGCATCTTCAGCCCAGCTTCATCCTTCATAAAAATTAAGGGAAAAAACAACACTGCCAGGTCCACTGAATTTGGACTTGTTTTTGATTAACTCGGTCTTTTCTCAATTTAATATAAAACATTTTGCTGCTTTGAAATTAGCACGTATTTGAAAGAACACAAATGGCCTTTGGTGTCACCTCCCTTCGTGGCTCCAACCTTCCTCGAATGAGCCCAAAGGGTTGCATTTGACCAGCGTGGAAGAAGGTTAGCTTTATGACGAGGAAAACACGGCAGGATTTCCACCCCCAAGAAGAGGCCACTGCCAGAGCTGGGCCTTTCTGGCTCGCCCTTGCTCTCTGGCTCACCTTCACCCGCCAGAGGACCGGGTCTCTCCGGCTCAAAGAACAAGTTCCAGCAAGGCCTGCGGGCATCGGGAATGAATGCCTCTGACCACGCTGTCTGGTTGTGAGGACCCGGCTACAGCGTGGCTTGCTCCCAGGACTCCGTTCCCGCCCAGAGCACCGTTTCCTGTAACGTGCACTCCATGCCTGGTTCTTGGGCATGGTCGTCCCCCGACCCAGCCCCCCGGTACACTAGGCCCTGTAGACCCCACGTCCTGCACGGCACCTAGAAAGTGCCCAGTGTTTGCTCTGACACAGTGAGGATGTGGGTGAGCTACCGTGATCTCTGCACAGTGTGCACAACCCCACAGACCACCCCGTCAATACCCCACTTCTTGTGCCGAATTCCTCGTGACCTACCAGGACCAGCTGCTACACACGTACGAACCCAGTGGATAGTCTGCTCTGCTCGCAGTGAGGGAGGGCTTCCGAGACCCTCGCCGGAGCTGGACCTGTCCCGGCACCTTCCTGAGCCCACGGGGTCGGTCCGGCTCTCTCTCAGGCGGCCGTCTACAAGGACCATCTACAAGTCCTGGGCAATGCCCTTCCCGAGAGGTGATGAAACAAGGGGTGGGAGGGGCAGATTCAACAGCCTGTTCCTCCCCCATGTGCCTGAACGCGGGCTATGTGCCAGCACGACAGGACGACCGAGACACACCCCCGGCCGCGACACAAAGGAACAGTTCGGTGGGAAGCTACCCAGACTACGGTCAACGCACAAGCACTGTAACAACGTGCTCTCGGCATACTACACAACTGACAGAGAAAAGCCATGCGGGTGAGAGACTGAAGCCTACGGGGGAAGGGGATACCCCAGCCAAGATCTAAAGGCTAAGCAGAAGTGAGTTACAGGAGTAAAGGCGAGTGGGGACCATCACCTTTATAAAGAAACCAACCTGTACCAAACGGCCAAGCACCGAGATCCCCAACTGTGCTGTCCTGATGAATTCATACCTCAGTAAATGCGGGCAAACCCCCTCTCCTGATTCAGACACCACGGCAGGAAGAGGGTAAGCTGGCAAAGGCCACGGCTATGCAGTGAGGGAGTCTCCCTGCTCCCTGATCCCGGTCAGACCAACACCATCCTCATCATACCTACGACTTCCGTGGAAACCCAGTATTGCTGGGAAGGTCACAAGGAAGCCTCCGTGCCTGAGACGCACTCACACACGGCCGGGCGTTCCTTTTCATCCCCAAACACAACTGAACTCTTTTGTCATCGCAGCCACAGGAAGATACATCCTGGGAGAGACGTCAAGACGGTCACTGGATTCTCCAACTCTCTGGTCCCCTTGACCCTCCCCTGTCAGCCACGCCTTAATCTTCCTGTTGTCCGAGCACCGGGGTCCCCTGTAGCTTTTGCAGGCACACACAACTAAGGGCTTCACCTGTTCCGCGGTGCAGGCCCTTCCCTTGGGCCAAGGGCAGGTGTCCTGGCCCTGCTTCTCTCCAACAGGTGCACACAGCTATGCGACACCCCCCCACCACCGCCCACCTTCACCTACCACAGGACAATCACGCAGACCTCAGGTTCACCGGTGGAAAATAAACACACTCTGGGCTCTGGACATGTGACACCCTCCAAACAATGAAAAAGACAAAAACAAATACCATCCCGGAAACTGATACACGAGACAGAACTGGAACCTCCCATCAACCCTTTGCCACGCGAGAAGTCACATAAACCAGGCTGAAATGATTACAGCCAAAAGAGCAGAATGAATGCTGGCCCGACCTCTGAGGGAGGGCAAACCAACAACAAGAAACCGGATAGATGAAATCTCATCTCCAGTCTCCATAAATCATTATGTTTCAACCATTAACTGAACCTTCAGACATCAAACACAGCACAAACATCCCCAGCGGTTAACACTTAACAAACTCCTTGAGTCAGCGTCCTGTCCCCTCCATGGCTCTCAACGCCTGTGAGCCTGAACTCAGACGCACTCTGACCACCTCAAAAGGGCATCTCTGGGGCCTGCTCATGGTCACAGAGAATCACCTTCCTTCTAAGGCTTCCAGTGCTCGAAGTCCCACCACGCCACCCACCTCTCTACGAGTGGCCTCACAAACCCCCACGTGCCTGTGCAAACTTCCACCAATTACAAGTACACAGCCACATTCACGCAGCATTACTCGCAGTGGCCGAAAGGTGCGAAGAATCCAAGTGTCTATCGACAGATGAATGGATAGACAAAATGCATACACACTCAACAGCCTATCGTTTATCCTTATAAAGGGAAGAAATTCGGACACATGCTCCAACAGAGAATGACCCTCCAGGACATTACGCCAAGTGAGACAGGCATGATTCCAAGTGAGACAGACTCATCACGATTGTATGACTCCACTCGTATGAGGGACCCCGAGTCGTCGGAGTGAGAGATGGAGGCAGAGATGACCGGGGACTGGGGGAGGGGAGAATGGGGACCAGTTTCAGGGCGGAAAGAGGAGAAAGTTCTGGAGATGGATGGCGGTGATGTACTTAAAGCCACAGAACTCTACATTTTAAAAGGGTTAAAATGGTACCTTTTAGGTGATATACAGTTTACCACAATAGAGAAAGCAAATAAAATTTAAAATTCCGTTCCCCCATCCCACAAGGCCTACCCATTTCAAGTGTTTACTGGCCATAGCAGGACGCCCACCATATTGGATAGCACAGAAGATTTCCATCCCTGCAGAAAGTTCCACTGGGCAACGCTGGTCTGTGACTGTTAACCTGAGTCCCCCATGGCTAACAAACTGGGCCAACGAGTACAACTGAAATGAACCTTCCATATATTTAACTGGCCTATTACGCTATCTAGTACTCATTCATTCACTCATTTATTCAGCAAGTATTACTAAACCCCACTCATCTCTGTGCTAGGCACTTGCTTTGAGTGCCACTGAGTACAAACTAGCAAGGCATTCTTAGTAGCTGAACGCCCCACAGGATGGGGGACGAGCCCACAGTTTAACAGATAAATCACAACGTAACATAATACACATTCCACCCACAGAATCCAAACGCAAAGTGTTTTGGGATTTTGTTCTTGACAGCAACCCATTCCAGAATGTTCTACTCTGCTCAAGGGTTGACCCCCAAACCCAGGGCTCATCTCTTCTAAAGAGTCTCTACTTTCCTCTTTTCCACCTACTGGCTAATTTTCTACACCCACTTTCCTTCCCATCATGTTGAAGAAAGAATTAGCCTTTTTACCTTCCTGAAGTCCATCTCACCAACACTTTGTCTCGACTCCATCCTCCCTCCCGTCTGTCGTGGGCTCCACTTCGCCCGCCCCATCATCCTCATCTCTTGTCTCTACACATCTGTAATTCCAAGAGTCCTCATTGTGCAAACAAGGTCACCTTCCTCTTACTGTAGACAACTAGGCTGTCTTCTCCTTCCCAATGCATCGAGGGTTGGCAAACTGCTCCAGTAAAGGGCCACATAATAAATACTGTAGATTTTGCCAGTCACACCAGTCTGCGGCCTGTGTTGCCAAACCACTCTTAGCTTGGGGTGGGGGGGGGTGGGGGGTTGTACAAAAACAGGCTCATGGCTCTATGTGAGGACAGTACGCCAACGCTGACCTACATGTTACTCTCAGAGCATTCTTTCTTAGATATGATTTTTGATGTGTTCCTCCCCATCCAAGAAAACACCTCAGTGGTTCCCCCTCTCTTCACAGAATAAGTTCCATCCTCCAAGGGCAGCCCCTTCAAGACCTCAACTCACCCGGTGAACGTCCCAGCTCCCTGCTGACCCTGCAACACTTCTGAGCACCTCCCATAACAGCCTAGTCTGTGCTCCGTCTTGCCGCGTTCACGCCAATGAATCATCTGGGAAAGCTCGTCGCCCTCACACCGCGGCTCCAAGGGCACTCACGACCTCCTCACTGACCACCACCTTTCCAGAAATCTTTGCCTCCAGCTCAAGCGAAGCGACCTGCACGTGCTCCCACGTACCCAAGCTTCCCTTACGTGGTGAGCGATCGCCCCAGGACTCCCAGAACTAGTTACTCCTGATACACCACAGATACTCAACGTAGGTTTTCTTAAAGAGATGGCATATCTTTCTCAAGGTCGCATCGGAAGCAAAACTCACATGGGACCTGGGATGTGAGAACCAGTTTCATTTATCGGGTCAAGTAGACTGTCTCAGAAAACAACATGCCTGACAGGTCCTCTTCAAACTCATCTGTTTGGACTGGATGCTCCTGTCCCCTCAAGATTCGTATGTTGAAACCGAACGCTCAGTGTAATGGCAGTTGGGAGTGGGGTCTCTGGGAGGGGACTAGTCAATGAGAGTGGCACCCTCATATGGGATCAGTGCCTTCACAGGAGACACCCCAGACACAGACAGCATCCTCACCCCTGCCACCACATGAGAGCGCAATGAGAAGACGGTTGTCTACGAACCAGAAAGCAGGCTCAGCAGACCCTACCTGCCAACACGACACTGGGCTTCTGGACTCCAGAAACGCAAGACGTTACTTTCTGTTGTCCCAAAGCCCCCCAGTTTATTGTCACAGTGGCCCAAATAGACCTAGACAACCACTCCTGAAAAGATTCAAAACTGTTAGGAATTTGGGGAATCTTCACGAGCAGTGTCAGTGGACACAACATCAGGGATTCATGACCCTCAAGAGAGCCAAAGCGTGTCACAAAGCACCTGCGGAAGCTGGTCGGGTCCGTGTCACCCTTCCACGCACTCAAGGACTTAAGCAGCACCTACCATACAACACAGTGCTAGGGAGTGGGCAGCCGGGAGAAGCAAAACCGCCTGGAACACCAAATTCTTCAGGATGCCCGAACAAGGATGCCAGGGCATTTCTGTCGCTAACACACGTAGATTAGTCAAGACAGTAGGTGTCTCCGGCGTAAGGACCAAGATTCCTTAGGCTCCCCCCACCCACTCCCACATCTGTGCTCTGCTCAAAATAAGAACTCGCAAATATTAGCTACTTGGAATCAAGTTCCAGATGATTACATGAGCGGTCCTTGGCAACTCTGGAAGGAATTAGTGCACTGACCTTTCAGTAATTGCTTCAAGACCAAAACAGAAAGAAGAGTAACTTCCAGTCTCAAAACCATCCTAGAAATATTTGAAATAACACAAAGTCTTTGGTGAAGAGACTCTGCACTTCAGTTTCTGTTCAAGGGAGATAAATGGCTCTTGTCCCACCACCGGAAGAGAAATTACAGTCCCTGCCTCGACCCAGTGGCTGGAACATGCCGTCTCTATCATCAAAATTCAATCAGGAGTCTTTGACCTCCAAGTCACTGTGCTCCGTTGGCTCCGATCCCTTTCTGGGGAGGTGCAACGCACCCCAGCAGTGGGGAGGGGTCCCATCTGGAAGAGGTGCGCTCACCTTCGTGGGATTAGCTGTGCTTGGATTTTATAGCTGAGCTAAGGAGGCTGCTGGGTCGACACTGATAGTTGCATTCTGCAGAAATTATTTTGTAATTACTACCCGCATATAAACAAATGGAACTTATATAAACTTTACAGGGCATCGCCAATATGACATTGACACCCCATGATAAAACTGCTCAGTTCTGATGCCTGGCCACACACGAACTGTCCAGTAGGCTTACGGTCTGACGGCTTCGCGTACCGGCCACATAATCACCACGTAACGTGCTTACAAGGTACTTTAAAAGCATGAACTTCAGTCCTCACAGGACAGACCTGTGTGTTCCAATTATCAATTATTAAAAACCAGACGTAACCGTGTATCTCAGCGGTAGGATACCTGACCCCACAGAGCCCACACTGGCCAATCCCGCCTGATCAACGTCCAGCCATTCTAATGCAAGGAGCGAATCACTCCCAAGTGCCTGGGGGACACACGGCGCGACCTTACACATTCACGCTTCCTCCTCTCATTCCCCCAGTGTCTCCTGCCGGTGTTCAAGGGGACTCAACAACATCACTGTGGTCCTCCTCTCCGTACACATTCACGGTAACACTGCACACAGACACTCCTAGAGACGGCACTGTAGTGCCAAACAGAATATAAAGCACACTGTTCTGTAATATTAAGTGTTTGACACTAAACACGAAAGACGGTATTCAAGCGAGTCACATACAAAGAACACTGTCCTTTATTATTAACTTTGACAAGAAGTCCGAGCCGAGTCCCACCACTGGGGCCTACTTCAGGAGTGCTGGCTACTTTCACAAAACCAGAACTATTCCTCCGAACTGCTCCTCGTGTCTTTCCGGGTCCGTGTGACTGCCGTGGGAGGGGTCTGCTGACTTAAATACCCACTGACCTTGCTGCCAACAGGTATGCAGGGCAGCCCTAGGCCGTGCGCGCACCGGGGAACGCAGACTTCTTTCCGGTGAAACACCTGGAGGCCAACTTGCACATTTCTGAGCACATTCCCAAGAGTGCAAATCGTACACACCCTTCACCCTGTTTCCTTCGTTCCCAGAACAGAACAGAGCTACATCTGTGCGGGGGGACTGTGTTCCTCACAGAGGACTCGCAGGTTCCTCCGTCTCCCAAATGGTAACAAAAATAGCACGGCTCACACGTGCACAGCACATAGAGCAAAGGCCTCTTGCACGTGGTGGCCCCGAATGTCCTGAGACAACGAGGGTCCTGGAGCTTCTGCAGCAGGGAGAAGGGGTAAGAATTCAAGTGGGATGCTTTCTGGAGGCAGGTCTGCGTAAACACCGAGCTGTGAAAAGACGGAAACTCATGGGTCCCGCCTCTTCAAAAGGGAGTAAGAAAAGTAGGTGACAATGACTGAATGCTAAGGAAGCAGCAGGCCCCCTTCTGAGCACCCCACACAAAGCTCCAAGAACTCATATGAAGGGAGGTACCAAGGACCCCCTCCTGATGGCAGCAGGCGTCAAACGGGACACTGACCTTCACTTATCCCAATGCCACACTGATTTCAGCAACAAAGGAGGGAAGAAAACAAAACAAAAAATTAGGACATTAAAAACCATTGGGNCCTTTATTATTAACTTTGACAAGAAGTCCGAGCCGAGTCCCACCACTGGGGCCTACTTCAGGAGTGCTGGCTACTTTCACAAAACCAGAACTATTCCTCCGAACTGCTCCTCGTGTCTTTCCGGGTCCGTGTGACTGCCGTGGGAGGGGTCTGCTGACTTAAATACCCACTGACCTTGCTGCCAACAGGTATGCAGGGCAGCCCTAGGCCGTGCGCGCACCGGGGAACGCAGACTTCTTTCCGGTGAAACACCTGGAGGCCAACTTGCACATTTCTGAGCACATTCCCAAGAGTGCAAATCGTACACACCCTTCACCCTGTTTCCTTCGTTCCCAGAACAGAACAGAGCTACATCTGTGCGGGGGGACTGTGTTCCTCACAGAGGACTCGCAGGTTCCTCCGTCTCCCAAATGGTAACAAAAATAGCACGGCTCACACGTGCACAGCACATAGAGCAAAGGCCTCTTGCACGTGGTGGCCCCGAATCTCCTGAGACAACGAGGGTCCTGGAGCTTCTGCAGCAGGGAGAAGGGGTAAGAATTCAAGTGGGATGCTTTCTGGAGGCAGGTCTGCGTAAACACCGAGCTGTGAAAAGACGGAAACTCATGGGTCCCGCCTCTTCAAAAGGGAGTAAGAAAAGTAGGTGACAATGACTGAATGCTAAGGAAGCAGCAGGCCCCCTTCTGAGCACCCCACACAAAGCTCCAAGAACTCATATGAAGGGAGGTACCAAGGACCCCCTCCTGATGGCAGCAGGCGTCAAACGGGACACTGACTACACTTATCCCAATGCCACACTGATTTCAGCAACAAAGGAGAGAAGAAAACAAAACAAAAAATTAGGACATTAAAAACCATTGGGTCGGGGCGCCTGGGTGGCACAGCGGTTAAGCGTCTGCCTTCGGCTCAGGGCGTGATCCCGGCGTCATGGGATCGAGACCCACATCAGGCTCCTCTGCTATGAGCCTGCTTCTTCCTCTCCCACTCCCCCTGCTTGTGTTTCCTCTCTCGCTGGCTGTCTCTATCTCTGTCGAATAAATAAATCAAATCTTTAAAAAAAAAAAAAAACCATTGGGTCATACACTTTAAATGAATGAACTGTATGGCATGTGACTTCCATCTCAAAAAAGCTGTTTCTTTAAAAGTCCAGAGGAGCCAAGAATGAGTGTATCTCGTTGTATGTAAATCATACAACAATGTGATCTGCACTGAAACAAATACTGTTTTGCACAGAGAGACCATGTGAAGAGAACTCTATGATAATAACACGTGGCTGGCTAATAACTATGTTGCTTAAAAAAAAAGGTAAATGATTTTAAATGAGAAAAACATTACCAAATGAAGCATGTGTGACCATCTTATAATGACAATGACTTCAGGACTTCGGTTTTGCTGTGAAAAAGCCACCGTCAGCGCAGGGAAAGAGTACAAAAATTGTCACCCACCATTTCCGCCTCAGCATCTCCCAGGCTAGTGTTCGGCGCAGTGAGACAGCTAAGCAGAAAAGACAGTTTAGTTTGCTAGAACGCCGACGCAGCCAAGAGGCTCCAGCACAGTTTCTGCTGCTCACCTCCCTGTGATTCACTGCCATCACCAGAGCAGACCACCGGCTCCATCCACACATCCCCTCCACATCCCCAGCACCCGGCACACAGCACTCAAGACACACGGATTTGAAGGGAACTCAACTGTAGCCAGAGACAGTCTGCGGGATGCCTCTCCTTTCAAAGCAGGCCGAGTAGGACACCCAGAAGCAGACTCGTGTCCCCATGTGAGTTTCTGCGACCCTGATCATTCTGGCCTGGCAATTCAGCATCCCTGCCTTTCACGGTTCCAAAATACTGTGTAAATACCAAACTGCCACTTGTCTTTACTTTGGGTCTTCTGTGTGCGAGATTGTCCATTTTTGCCTTAAAAGTTGCCCTGANATTGTCCATTTTTGCCTTAAAAGTTGCCCTGACCGGGGCGCCTGGGTGGCACAGCGGTTGAGCATCTGCCTTCGGCTCAGGGCGTGATCCCGGCGTTATGGGATCGAGCCCCACGTCAGGCTCTTCTGCTGGGACCCTGCTTCTTCCTCTCCCACTCCCCCTGCTTGTGTTCCCTCTCTCGCTGGCTACCTCTGTCAAATAAATAAATAAAATCTTTAAAAAAAAAAAAAAAAGTTGCCCTGACCTTAAGTTTCCCCCTCTCCCCAAATAACCAGCTAGAATGCTTGTGTTCCCTCTCTCGCTGGCTACCTCTGTCAAATAAATAAATAAAATCTTTAAAAAAAAAAAAAAAAGTTGCCCTGACCTTAAGTTTCCCCCTCTCCCCAAATAACCAGCTAGAACGTCCATGGAGGATTCCAGAGCACTCTGAGGATTGTCTTTGTGGTTAGAACTGGAAAACAGCATTTTCTCCACATCTGAAAATGGGGAAGTGTATCTTTTCATTGAAGATTTTCACTCAGAAGGAAAGTAAAAGTCCCCAAAAGCTGTCCTAATGCATCTCCCTCACATAAAAACACTTCGGAACTGTAGCCCTTATGTTTACAGAATTTTACTTATACACACTTAAGGACTAGACAAAAAGATTTTTGAAACACTGGCGAGGAGAGGGAAGAGAATGTAGGATTATGAAATCAGAAAAGAGAGAAAGCCATCCCAAAGCCTGCAGAACGGAAACCTGCACTCACATACTCAACACAATTCTAACAAGTGTTCATGCTGTGAGGGGTTGCCTGTTTCCCCCTCCAATGTACAGTATACATGGAAGCCCTAACCTCCAGGACCTCAGAATGTGATTATCAGTTGGAAACAGAGTCTCTAATAGGTAATTAAGTTAAAAAGGAGGTCATCGGGGTAGGTCCTAATCCAGCATGACTGGTGTCTTTATTAAGAGGAGACTAGGAGACAGACAGATGGAGGGAAGACACACAAGCCAAGGAGAGAGGCCTCAGCAGAAACCACCACCACCACCCCACCCACCGCCACCCCCCCGCCCATTGACACCTGGGTCTCAGACTTCCAGCCTCCAGGGCTGCCAGAAATAAAGGTCTGTTTAGGCCATCCAGCCTGTGGCACTCTGTCATGGCACCCCAAGCAGGCTACGACACACTCTGCCACTCTGTGCCAGGCCCAGGAAGGGGCATGGGCACGCTGAGTAAAACTGTTCTCCCCCATTCCTGAACGGGAAAAGCAGAAGGAAAGGAGGCTCATGATTTATCTTGCCGCTTCCCCCTCCCCTCAGACCCTCTGTGTGCCCCATTAAATGAGAAAAACAGATGTGTTTGGACCTAATGCCTCTTTTCTCTGCAGGTCTGTTCTCCACCTGTAAAACGGCACTCCACAACAGGAACTCACTAGGATTCCCCGAGGGAACATGCAGTACCTTACAAAAACCCTCCTACGCCACAAGTGTTCAATAAACACGATCATTTTTGAAACTGGGGGGGGGCACTCCAGGCCAATTAACCTACCTCTACGGAACTAGGAATGAGGCACCAGGTAATCTGAAAAGCTCCTAAGAAACTCCAGCAGGCAGCCTGGTTGACAAGTGAGACCCAGGGAGTCGTGTGCTCTCCGAAGCGGAGACAGAGGAGAGAGAGTATGGGGCGGTAGGGAGAGTATGGGGCAGTCACGTCCGGTTGCTAAACAACCAGTGGGCGACAGGTGGGCACGTTGTTGGAGAAGCGAACAGAGGCAGAACAGAAAGATCAAGATCAGAAACCCCACTGAGGCCCAGGGGCTTCTACCCTGAACTTCCTGACACCCCCTTGTGCAATCCATGCTATTATTCCCAAATCAGTAACAGAGGCTACAGGCCTGCCACTCTAGCAGGGGAGGGAACAGACATAATCCTTTAGGTGCGCAGGGCCTACAGGATGCCCCAGAGCAGATGTTTGGGGACAGCAGGTGACACGGTCCCACGCCTTGCAGGGAGATGAAGATTTTGAGAACTGGACACATCACAAACGCAGTCAGGGCAGGGTGCCAGCTCCAACGTGGGGATCCAAAGAGCTGGCGTCTGAAGGTAGGGGAGACCAGGCAAAAGGGATGCCAGGCCGCCCCATCAGGATCTTGATTACCCCTATGGTTCTCCTGCACCTCGTCCCCTCCACCCTCACACTGGGTCAAGTTCCTGCATGAAGACACCCATCCCTGCTCCAAGATTATCTGCTGATGACCTGGTATCACCTTACAAACAGCCCAGAGAAAATGCTTTCACGGCCAGTGAATGTTTAGATCCTTACATGGCATACTCTACTCTGAAAGGAGAGCTAGTTGTAATAAAACACACCTAAAAATGTAATGAAACAGTGGGAATTAAAGCAAAAGGTAAAATGTGCCATTCAAAAATATATGTACTTCGGGGGGGAAAAAAATTCAAAAAGGTCGTCTTCTTGTTACCTCTTAACATTTCATAGGTTAAAGTTAATCCAGATAAATGACAATTTGAGATGAAAAGACAACTATAATTCCTTAAAGCTGACAAGCCAAAGGGATTTTCTCACCTTATTTCAAAGAGAAATGTAAATATTTTGGAAGAGGCAGAAAAAAAATTTAAAAAGAACCAAGCAGTACTTTTTTAAAAAGAGCCCTGTTTTTACAGCGTTAAAGTTGCAGATAATTTAAGAACATACAAATGAGTGATGTGGTCTCTTCATTAAAGTGTAGGATTTAGTATAAATTAAATTTTAAACTATAATTTACCCAGACAATAATTTCAAATGTAATAACTGAATTTGCTTTAATTGCTTTTAAATTGCGCTGGCAAAAATGTAAGGAAACTCCTAATTCTTGCCAATATATGAGAAGCAGGCAAACTTGAACAGAGAAGAAAAATTATCATAAAAGCAAGTTTTCTGGGCTTTGGCATCCCCTACGATGCCACAGTGACCCAGAAGCTACTTACTTTAACAAAAGAGAAGGAAAAAGATGAGAGAACAGCCTGTACTCTATTAAAATAATGTCTGGCTTTATAAACATACATTCACTTTGAGAGATGTCCCCTATAAACAGAATACTTCTGGTCTGCGGTTTTTTAACTCGCCTTGCTCATTGCAAAATAAGGAATTCGTAAGTGCTCTTCCCACATCCGTGAGCTTTTCTGTTCTGTCGTGGGTTGCGTTTATTCCTCAATGTGGTATGTTTTGAGACCTGTACCCGTTCTTCCATGTTTTGATGAGGGAACGCACCTGGAAAGAAGATTCTCTAACGGTTTTTACACCCTGAGCCTCATAACCCCCTTTCTGCTATTCCCAAATTGCATGGGTGCACAAGGTGCCCCCTAAGCAGGTGACGTGCGGCAGCCCCGCGAACGAGGGGGGCTCTGGCCAAGTTAGAGAGAGACCTAGCTAGCACTGCAGGGCAGCACTGCGTCCCCGACCTGCAGGCATCCGGCGAGCCTCCCACACAGGGTCCCAACTCCGGGCGCTCCACCTGTGGGCGTCCTGTGAACGTCACACTCAGCTCCCGACTCCGCGCGCTCCCCCTGCTAGCGTCACACGCGGAGCCAGACTCCGCGCTCCACCCGTGAGCGTCACACGCAACACCCCAACTCCACGCACTACACCCCTCAAGCGTCACATGCAGTGACCCGACGCCACGCACCCCACCCGCGTCACACGCAGCGACCCCACTCGGCGCGCCCCACCCGCGTCACACGCAGCGCCCGACTCGGCGCGCCCCACCCGCGTCACACGCAGCGACCCCACTCGGGCGCGCCCCACCCGCGTCACACGCAGCGCCCGACTCGGCGCGCCCCACCCGCGTCACACGCAGCGACCCCACTCGGCGCGCCCCACCCGCGTCACACGCAGCGCCCGACTCGGCGCGCCCCACCCGCGTCACACGCAGCGACCCCACTCGGCGCGCCCCACCCGCGTCACACGCAGCGCCCGACTCGGCGCGCCCCACCCGCGTCACACGCAGCGACCCCACTCGGCGCGCCCCACCCGCGTCACACGCAGCGCCCGACTCGGCGCGCCCCACCCGCGTCACACGCAGCGACCCCACTCGGCGCGCCCCACCCGCGTCACACGCAGCGCCCGACTCGGCGCGCCCCACCCGCGTCACACGCAGCGACCCCACTCGGCGCGCCCCACCCGCGTCACACGCAGCGCCCGACTCGGCGCGCCCCACCCGCGTCACACGCAGCGACCCCACTCGGCGCGCCCCACCCGCGTCACACGCAGCGCCCGACTCGGCGCGCCCCACCCGCGTCACACGCAGCGACCCCACTCGGCGCGCCCCACCCGCGTCACACGCAGCGCCCGACTCGGCGCGCCCCACCCGCGTCACACGCAGCGACCCCACTCGGCGCGCCCCACCCGCGTCACACGCAGCGCCCGACTCGGCGCGCCCCACCCGCGTCACACGCAGCGACCCCACTCGGCGCGCCCCACCCGCGTCACACGCAGCGACCCCACTCGGCGCGTCACGCAGCGCACGACCCCGCGCGCCCCACCCGCGTCACACGCAGCGACCCCACTCGGCGCGCCCCAGCCGCGTCACAAGCAGCGCCCCACTCGGCACGCCCCACTCGCGTCACACGCAGCGCCCAACTCCACACATATACCCCTCGAGGGTCACGTGCGCGCCTTACTCCACGCGCTCCACCTGCCAGCGTCACATGCAGCGTCCTGACTGCGCACTCCAGCTCCTAGTGTCACACACAGTGCCCAGCTCCTCGCACTCCACCTGCACGCGTCATACACAGTGACACGACTCAACGCGCTACACGTGCAGATGTCCCTCAAGCATCCCATGAAGCGTCCTGACTCCGTGTGCTCCACCAGCAAGCATCACACACAGCATCCTGACTCCTCACGCTCCACCAGGCGACGTCCCGCTAGCGTCACACGCAGCGTCCCGGAGTCCATGGGCTCCACTTTCGGGTGTCTGCGAGCGTCCCACGCAGCGTCCCACCTCTGTGTGCTCCACCTGCGAGCGTCACATGCAGCATCCTGGACTCCACGCCCTCCACCTGCAGACGTCTGCGAGCATCCCACGCAGTTGGCCGACACGCAGCATCCGGGACCTTCCTTCCACAAGCCTACGCTCCAGCACTGTGGGCAAATGCAAAGTGTGGCCATCACCCGTCGAAGGACTGCCTCTGCTTTAGGATGAAGACTGTGGCCACCACAGAGAGCAGAGGCGGCCAGTGGGCCAGATAACACATAGCTTCGACTCTGCGGGGCCACACCGTCTACTACTACTCCAGGGAGCGCAGCCTTGAAGGACCAAAGCAGCCAGAGTCTCTAGGGAAAACATAGGGTGCGGCTACTTCCAGTAACACTTGACTTTCAAAAATGGGCCACAGGAGTCCTTTGCCCAGACAAGGAGCATGACCAAATCTTGCTTCAGGCACTTCCTCTGTGATTTAATTTTAACAAGTCATACATGGATTTTTAAATAGTTTTCCAAGATAAATAAACAGATGAAACAATCAGAAAACTTTTTGACTCTTTTTCCGTGCCAGTTTCCCAGGAACGGTCAGCAACCTATTTTATCGGGGGAATGGATGCTGTCATGTACTGCCAAGACCTCCTTCAGTGTATTCTCCCCAACCCCCAAGTGCTAAGAGTTGTGCTCCCCCGAAGTCTGGCCCCAGTGGGGGAAGGGGTTGAGAAGGACCCCCTTAACTTGAGTCAGGACAGCTCAGCTGGGCCACCCCTAGGGCTCCGTTCCTTCACTGCAGCCCTTCTCCTGCCCCATCTGGCCTCCCCTAGCCGGAGCAGGTGCTGATCCTGAGAAACCCCCTCCGTCATTTTCTGCATGCTTATCCTCATCCCAAGAGTGTGCTGAGGGACCCACTCAGAGTGGGGTCACCTCCCAAGGGCCACCAGTGAGGGCTAGGCCAGTGACTGGTGAATTCTTGAGAGGCAGGCTTGGACAGCGTTCTCAAGCTTCCCTCTTCTTGCACCTGACAGACACCCTCCTTCCTCCAAGATGCTGATGCCCTGCCACTTATATTTCCTATTCACATGAGTTCCAGGGCCTCAGAACTCCTCGCTCTTCAAAAAGGGAAATCCTGTGTGTTCCCAAGACTTCCTTCAGCTAAGAAAATTCCTGGCAAACTACGCTGAGCTAAAGGTGGCTCTAAATAATCAGAGAAAATGTACTTTCAAAATGCTTCTTCAGTGGTCTTTACATACAGCAGAGCAGGACTCAGCCATAGAGGAAGGAAATCCTGGCACCTGCTACGACAGGGATGAAGCCTGCCGACATGAGGGTGAGTGACAGAAGCCAGCCACAAAGGACAAATACTGAATGGTTCCACTCCCTTCAAGTCCCTGAAGTCATCAAAGTCACAGAAAGCAGAATGGTGGCTGCCAGGGGCTGCGGGGCGGAGGGATGGGGAAGATGTTGTTTAATCCACGCACAGCTTCATCTGCAAGAGCAGAAGGGTTGGGTGACTGGCTGCACCACCATGTGCATGGATTTACATATCATCAATGGCTGCTCTGCCCATACGGTGTCCACACAGCATATGGTCCAAAGAGACCAAAATATGGACCATCTGGCCCTTTACACACAAGTTTGCTGACCCTGACAAAAATGAACCAAAATATCCCCCCCAAAATGCTTTTAATGCACAGTTAGGGTCAGTGACTAAATATGAGCTACCGTGTCTCTGGTCCCTTTTTGTAAATAATCCCTCTCTCACATGAAAAATAAACTATGGTATCTGAGAAAATGGACCAGTTCTTCAGAGGCGGCGTTGAACCCATCATTCTTCAAAACCCTGACCTCTGGCAAACCTCCGACTCCACCTGAACCATGGAGACAGGGCGTGGACCCCACCCCTTTCTCAATTAGGGTTCAGTGCCCCAGATGGCTCGCCCACACCTGGCCCATGATAAGCCTGCCCCAGTCTCCAGGTCTCGGCTTGCTCTAGCTCCATCCCCTGGGAGGGCCCTTCTAAACTCCAGAGCAGGGCCGCTCCCCCATGGCCACGACACCACCGTTTCGGTGCCCTTATGGGTTTGCAAACACCTTTCAGTACCTCTGCCCCCCTACCAGTCTATCAACTACAGGAAGACAGGAAGCAACTCTCGTTGGCCCTGATATTAACGGCCACCAAGCCGGGGGCCCGCAGAGATCGAGTTACGAACCAGTCGTCACTGCATAAATGTATCCAATGACCAATGGATTAACAGAACACAGAACTCCACAGAAATGGAACAGTTTGCTCCCAGAACATGAGTAAAAACAAATCTATCGTCTCTGGACAAGGTGAGGGAATCTGATGTATGTCTAGAAAACTGAGACAGTGCTCTCAGAAACAGGAGACACATGAACTATTAAGAACGCAAGTCTACACAGCCAACACACTGCAGACCAGAGGGCAGGAGACTATGGCCCTCGGGCCAAATCCAGCCCACTGCTGTTCCACACAGCCCACAGGCTAAAGAGGCTTTTTTACAGTTTTTTTAAATGGCTGGTGGGGGGAGAAATCAAGAGGAATAATCTTTCGGGAGACGTGAAAATTATAGGAAATTCAAATTCCAGTGGCCGTAAGTGGAATCTTCCTGGGACCCTGCCACACACTCATTTGTGGATAGAGTGTCTAGGGGCTGCTTTAGCTCAAGGCACGGTTCAACGGAGGCCCTGCAACACTGCCCCGCCATCAAAGAAAGGCGAAAATGTCCACCATCCTGGCCTCCACAGGAGACGGCTGCCCGCCTTGTGTCAAGGAGACAGCCCCGGGCTTCGAACCTCGGAGCGCCATCACGGCCATGCTCTGCCTCCGGAGACCCCAGCGCATCCCCCCTTCGTTTCCACATCCATGAAAGGAAAAGACCTGACCCGAGGGTCATCGATATCTCCCCCGACTTCAGACTCTGATTCCTTCTGAAGTCGGCCTCAGGCTTAGGCGGGATTCACAACCACAAGGAAAAAGACAGACTTCATCTCCAAGAGACATGTAATCTATTCCGCTATTTTTGTTTGCTTATTTTGAACTCCCCTCCACCTCCTGCCCCAAAATGAGTAGAGAGAAGTTCACTCAAGCTCATGGAGCCAGACTTCTGGCGGGGGAGTCACTACGTCTGACAAAGACACTGTGTGTTCTCTCTCGCTCGCTCTCTCTCTCTCTCTCTCTCTCACACACACACACACACACACACACACAGCATCATTCTGAACTGTGGCTAAAGGCTGCACTCATTAGTCTTGTTCTTACACAGGAAACAGGACCAGAAGGGAAAATAAGGCAGGAATGTTCCCGTGTGTGCACACATCACTAAATGCTTAAGCTTTCAATCCTCAGCCAAAACGAGAAAAAATAAACCCAAGACACAGTGTACTTCATTGGGGATTAGGCTGGTTTAAACCCAAAACGTGTCTGAGAAAAACTATTTTCTCCACACAAAAACAAATAAGCAAAAACACAGAGAGCAACACCCACATCAAAAGATTGGATGTGGGGGCCGCCCAGGCGGCTCGGTCCGTGGAACGTCTGACTCTTGACTTTGGCTCAAGTCACGATCTCAGGGTGGTGGGATCCAGCCCCAGGCTGGGCTCCACGCTCCTGAGTTTCTCTCCATCTGCCCCTCCCACCCTGCACACTCGTGAGCTCACGCTCTCTCTCTAAAATGAAGAAATAAANTGGCTCAAGTCACGATCTCAGGGTGGTGGGATCCAGCCCCAGGCTGGGCTCCACGCTCCTGAGTTTCTCTCCCTCTGCCCCTCCCACCCTGCACACTCGTGAGCTCGCGCTCTCTCTCTAAAATGAAGAAATAAATCTTTTTTTTTTTTTAAAGATTTTATTTATTTATTTGACAGAGATAGAGACAGCCAGAGAGAGGGAACACAAGCAGGGGGAGTGGGAGAGGAAGAAGCAGGCTTCCAGCAGAGGAGCCTGATGTGGGGCTCGATCCCACAACGCCGGGATCACGCCCTGAGCCGAAGGCAGACGCTTAACCGCTGTGCCACCCAGGCGCCCCAAAATGAAGAAATAAATCTTAACAAAACATTTGATTTGCATAACAATTTATATGCTGGCTAAGCTGGTATTGTTTTATGTGTCACATATTCTTTAAATACCAAACATACATTTTTATTACAGACAAAATAGGTTATTTTCTCCAGTTCACAATCAGCTCTTAAATAGGATGGAACCAGAGGCAAAACAACACTCAGGAGACTATACGATTTTTCCATTAAAATCCAGATAATTTCTTTTTTAAAAGCAAAACCCCGTAATGTAAATCTCAGCAACACCGTGGCCTGATTAAACAATTACATACTATCTGGGTCCTCGAGGGAAGGTTCAGTAACAGAACGTGCGGCTGAGAGGGCCCCTACGGTATCTGCCGTTACAACGTACAGTGACATTCCCACTTACTGTGAAATCTGCCCACACGCCTAATGATGCAGGATACAAAAAATGAACACACGTTCCACTCAACAATGAGGGAAAACGTTTTCGATATCCAAAGCAAGCAAGTTCAGTTTGTGACCTCCATCTAATAGAGACTTAAGAGGACAGAAAGAACCATACGTTAAGGCGGGAATAGTAATGTGTTACAATGATACACAGCGTTATGGGTTTCAGTGGAAGGGAAGAGGAGAGAAGGCAAGTATGTCCCAAGATAGAAACCACAAAACCCAATAAATGCCCTGTAAGTTTTGTCTGTAATTAACACCCTCCTCTCCATGTCCCTGGTCTGAGTACCCTCTAGAATATTCCGGTAGGGTCTTACAGTCAACCCACTGCTCTTGTGGACTCCCTCCCAGTCACTGTGCACAGAGCAGCCAGAGCCTGTCTCAATGTAGAGACTGGTCATTCCTCTCCATCAATGCCCCCTGATATTCTCAGGGCGAGCACTGACTTCTTAACACAGCCCAGAGTCCTGCCAAAGGGGCTCTGGCCTCTCTCTCTCTCTCCCCCTCCTCATCCACTCTGGAGCTTTGCACACACTGTTCCTTGGCCAGGCATCCCCTCGTCCTGACCCCTCAGGTCCCGTCTTAAATGTCCCCTCCTGTGACTAAGATGCCCCCACCACAGACTGTCACAGCCACTGCATTTCCCCAGGACCCTCATATCAGTGTTGCAATCCCCGGTAACCTTGGTGTGCACACGCGGACGTCTCTGTCCGTCTCTGGCTGGGATACGCACACCACAGCAACACAAACCTAGTCTGTGCTGGCCACTGTTGTATCCCGGTACCACGGGCAGCACCCATCAGACAGCACTGCCCAAACATTCGTTGAATGAAGGAATAAACGAGTGGGTGGCAGGCAGAATCCACCGGCAAGACAAGCGTTTTCGGTGGCTGGGAGTTTAATGGAAGGCCTGTGTGACAGAGGCAGAAGGTTCCACGTGTATTCTGCAAAAGTCAGCCTCCCGACTTGGCTGGATCGTATGCACAGGCCAAAGTCCCGGGGCATCAGTGAACTCGGAGCGCAGGCGCAGGGGCAATGACCTTACTCTCACCAACCTTGACCGCACTCCATTAGGAAGGCAGGGAACACACCTTTGCGGACTCAGCAGACCCGAGACGTTCAAACAGTGCTGACGCTCAACACGACTTCGAAATGACCGCAGTAAAAGCCACTGCTCCACGGTGTTATTTAAAATACCCAAAGAGACCATAGTCAAGACGTGCAAGCAGATCTTGAAGAGATGTCTGAACACCCACGCTCACAGCAGCGTGACTCACGGCCGCAGAAGGTGTAAGCACCTCAGACGTCTATCCACAGATGAATGGATAAAACAAAATGTGGTCTGAACACACGTGGAATATTACTCAGCTTCAAAAAGGACGGACGTGCGGACACCTGCTATGACGTGCGTGAACCTGGAGGACACGCTGCTCGTGAAAGAAGCCAGCCACAGAAGGACAGACGCTGTACGCTTTCACTGCCAGGAGGCGTCTCGAGAAGTCACACCCAGAGAGACAGAGAGCACAACAGCGGTGCCAGGGGCTGGGGAGACGAGGGGGAGGAGGAGAGCTCTCCCGGGGACAGGTTCTGCCAGCGAAGATGCAAAGCCCTGGAGTGGACCGTGGGGATGGTCGCACCAGTTCACTTGATGCTGCGGACTGGACGCTTGAAAATGGTGAACACGGTAACTTTCAGCTGCTTCACAAGTTATCACAAT
Source organism: Ailuropoda melanoleuca (assembly GCF_002007445.2). Lineage (NCBI taxonomy): Eukaryota > Metazoa > Chordata > Mammalia > Carnivora > Ursidae > Ailuropoda > Ailuropoda melanoleuca. The sequence continues at coordinate 6,975,777 of NC_048238.1, read as the reverse complement.
AAAAAAAAGGAAGAGGGGAGAAAACACATATCCTACTGTTCCACAGACAAATTTTGTTGTTGATATCGTGAGGACAGTCCTTTTAATCGCTTCCTTTGCAAGCCTCTCTATCCCTTGAAATGCATTTGAAAACATTCCTCTGACAAGACTCAGGCTTCCATGGAAGGGTAGAGCAGCTCCAAGCATAAAAAAGAAGGTTCAGGACCCTGGTCTACGAGAACGGTGCAAATAAGGAAGTCAGGCTGTTCAGAGGGTTGGGCACAAGAAGTCCGAACGTGGCATCACCTCGTGGGGAGTCTGAAGTGTGTACCCCCCTGAAGGCTGCTCAGCCCCTGGTGCTTTGGGGGGGGTCCCTCAGCAGCCAGATGAAGGGAGAGGGGGGTGGGAGAGGCAGGGCAGTGCCAGATAGGGGCAGAGGGCCTGTTAGAGCTGGGGATTCCACGATCCCAAGTTCACGGGCAACTGTGAAAGAGAGCTTCTTCCCAGTGGGGGCAGACCAGACTGCAAGGGGTCAAGGCGTACATGGGGTGACGGTACCAAGGAAGCGTGCACACGACTTTTCTTTGAAGATGGGTGATGGTCAGGAGAAAAATGGAAATAGGGCAATAAGCTAACACATCTAGCAAAGGGCTCTGTTGATTTTTTCTGTCATGCGTTGTGTTTTCAGTCCGAAGGCCAGTAAAGCGTCCGCAGCACTCAGAGGTGAGAGGTGGTCTTTCCTCACGGAACCTATGGTTTTTAATCAATTCCAAACCACATGAATTCCTGCTGAGCTCACAAAATTAAACCCACGTTTTCAACATGTTCAGAAAACCTTGCTCACAGATGGAAACTCTGAGATGATCTTTTCCTTTCTCAAGGCTAAATGTCAACGGAGATGACGGAGGGCTTGATAAGAGTCGCCAGTCGAAGACCCAGCTGGGGAGCGGCAAGCCGGTGGAGGAGGGGTTTCTGCGTGCAGCTCTCCCATCCCGCACTAAACCCAAGGAGATCAGCCCCCTCTGCACACTGCTGTGCGGGAGAGAAAGCCTTCCTACAGAACTTCCAAAGGAGGCTGACGGGGCATCTATCAGCATCCCTGGCTTAGCACAAGGAGAGAGCCGCAGTCCCAAACCTCTTGTACTTGACAGCAGAACTAACAAGGAATAAGAAACAGAAGCGGGTGAAACACAGGCAGCCCAGCCTTGGTTCGCGGGGGCCACGAGCACCTAGAGCTTTTCTCCCCACACCAGTCCTCTGCCCTCAGCTGGTCGTGGTTACGTTCAACCTCACCACAGTCATGGCATCCGGAGGCTTTGCTGACGGACTATACTCCTCAGACACTGTATAAGCCCTCTTCTTACCTTGCCGTCAGAAGCCCGAACAATCCATAGCCACACGTGGCGCCCATATGAGACTATGCACTGGGTGGAGGCCATCCACCAGGTGCGGAGGCCATCCACCAGGTGCGGAGGCCATCCACTATTGTGGGGCTATATCCACTAGTATGGACACTATCCAGTTGTGTGGAGTTATCCACTAGGTATGGAGGCCATCCACTAGCACAGAGACACAGCATCTCCATCATGCAAGAAAGTTCTACTGGACAGCTGCTGAGGGTTAGCCCATCCTCATGCAGTCCTTAGTGTATGCCCCCGTCCACTTGTTTTTAAGAAACAGTTCACATAACCTCTTACACAGACAGCCTCATCTAGAGTAGATTGAGGGCTACTCAGATTCTAAGCCGCGATANGGGGGGGGGGGGGGGGGGGGGGGGGGGGGGCATGAAGCAGGAGGAAGAGAAGTGGCCACTGGCTACCACGTCCCCCGGCGCACACCCTCTGTTCCCCATGACAGCTGGAGAGCCTAGTTGGTGTCTTGCATCAGCGTCCTTCGAGTCAGGACCCCCTGCTCTCTCAGAGAACCTAGGCCTTCATGTTAGCTCATCTCTGGGTACTTTTTGGAGGAATCATTTTCTTCCTGCTTTCGTTCACTGCTTCTCGTCTGTCCCCAGAGAAACGTCCCTACTATCCGTTTCCAAGGCTAAACCCTGCACAATCTTCCTCCTGCAAGAAATACAGTCCCTGCCCCACCCGTGATCTTATCTCTTGAACGTTCATCTCCCTTCCTGTCCACCTCCACTCAACCAGCGAGTCTCTCCCTCTCTAAACACTCTCGCCCACACTGGCTTCCCTGCCCAAGGCCGTTCTGCTCCCGCCCTCACCTTCAGGGCTCAACCTCCCCCAGGAGACGTGTGCGCCCGCTGCCCCCACGTCTTCCATGTCCCACCCGCAGCAGACCCACCTCCGACCCTGAAAACCAATCTCAGACTCCCCCCAGTCCTCCACAGCCATCCCACCTGCGCACCAGAGAGGAAGCCAGGTTCCCGGGACGCTCTTACCTCTCTCCCCACTCCTGAAGACGTGCTCCTCACAGCTGTTCTCCGGGGAGGGTGAGGGCCCACCTCAGCCTCGCCTCCTGCCCCAGGCCCCCTCCTCGTTACTCAGCCCGTGTTTGGAAACGCCTCTCTGCACAGCGCCCGGGCCCCGGTGACACCTGACCCTGACCGGAAACGAAATCACACCTTGCTGCTGTGCTGTCCACCGACATGCTGGTCCAAGACGTGTTCTACTCATTCTGCAACAGGAGGCCCTCAATACACGGCTCCCCAGTCCAGCCCGGCGGTCCTTGGCATCAAAGCGTGATACATCTCGCGTGGGTCTTCCATACATACATTCCAGTTCATACGTGCGTGAATGAAAGGTGTGGGGACAGAGGGTTTAGAGAAGCTTAAGAAATGGAAACCAGTGACGATCGAGTAACTTGCTGGCGAAGGACAATTCCGGTAATTGGCCCCATCCATCAAGTCCAACTACCCGAATGCTCGCTGAAGAACACCAAGTCCCTTCCAGCTTCGGCTCCTACCAAGAAATCTCCCAGGCCAAGGAGATCAAAGGGCCACATGCCCATCTCCTCCCTGACTTATTTTTAGACCTCACCAGAGGAGGACAGGAGAAACCAGAGATTTTCCATCCTATGCTGGTCTGGCAGCACTTAAAGTAGGTTAGTATGAAAACCTATCCGGGCTGTCAGTGCTGCTTCTCAATTCTAGCTAATGGTTAATCCCTTCTCTCCCCAGCCCCCCTGCACGCCACTCCCCAGCCAGGAGAGGCAGACGCCTCTAGCTTCCTTGAGTGACGCGTTCAGAAGCGAAGCAAAACTCATGATCATGCAAAGGAAGCAAGCCACTCGTGGAAGGTACCAGAGCTCACACAATATTCTGCCTCGCTGCTCCGCACGTCACAAGTTTAAAGAAGAGAGCTTGAAATTAAAGCAGCCTGCAAACTACAAACGGGACAGAGTCCAAATCTTCATTCATTTCTCACTCAAAAATGTTTTTCTCCCAGAAACAATGCTATAAAAATATGGTCAAGTTCCCAGCTAGTCTAGAATGGCCTTGTCAAGCCTGCTGACATATCTGAGATGCAAACCAGCCACGAAAAGCAGACAAGCAGGCCACCATTCCGTGGCAACTGTGCACTGCGGTGTCGTGCATCTCTGATGTAGGGGTGATGTTTCCGCGGCAACGTGCAGTTTTTCCCCAGTGCGGGAGACCAGGTACTTTGGGCGAGACACACCTAGTGACGTGTCCCTCACTAGTTCTCACCTATGCCGAAGCCTCAGGAGAAGCAACCATCAAAAACAGTGGATAAAAAGGCAAGCAATGTGTTGTCTTCCTTGTACATGAAGCCAGCACTGCAGGGAAGGTGCTGGAAGGTGGTTAAGCACCTGGCGGCCGGAAGACCGTCCACATCAAACTCAGACTGTCCCCCTTCCTAGCTGCAGGCCCTGCCTTACAAGCGCACTTGGACCCAGTCACGTCATGCAGCTGTGACCCTGGTCTTGCCGTGGGGGAGGGGGCGGAGAAAATACACCTACAGGGGAGGTGGCTCTCCGAAGCTGACCATTCCCACAGAGGAGCTTGGCAGTGGACCTGGCCCATCAACACTCCCAGCTTCTGGGGGACTGAGGGAAAATGCAGAAAAACCAGGCAACAGACGGAGGTCACGTCTAATGATTCAACTCCCCGTCTTCTGCCACACACAGGGGCACCCCACCCCCCTCATCTCATATATACATCAGCCCTGCCCTGTTCTGACAAAGCCAGCACCACCCATTTCCAATCCCAAAGCATAAATAATAAGGTGTCACCTATTCGCTCCCCCAGGACTGGGGCATTGTAACTGGGACCAAGTTTCATATCCAGCAACTGAGTCTCTAACTGTGGGGTACCAGGCTCCAGCAAGCAAGGGCAGATGGAAACAGGGTGCAAACGAGGAAGAGATCAGGAGAGACGGGGAACTACAAGGCACAGCAGGGAGGTGGGCCATGCCCCGAAGCAAGCAGGCACTGCACACTGGTCCTGCAAAGGGCCAGACGGTACACGCTTCGGGCTTCCCCGGCCCAGGGCCTCTCCGCTGCAACCCCGTTTGTAGACACGGCAGCCACAGAGGCCATTATCAATGAACGCGCGTGGCTGTGTTCCAATAAAACTTTGGGGACTAACATCTGAATTTCACATCCTAGTCACGTGTCACAAAATATTATTCTTTTTTTTGGCCATTTAAAAATACAAAACCATTCTTAGCTCACAGGCTGTCCAAAAACAGGTGGCGGGCCAAATGCAGCCCGTGCCTTAGAGCACGCCTGTCTCAGGCTTTGGCTCGGAGATGCCTTTGGAACCAGACACTGTCATTTTCAGGGTTCCCATGCACCCAGCCCCAGCCTCTGGGGGGTCCTGCAGATCCTCAGACCGGGTAAGTGCACGAACTGGGGGGAAACCCTCCGGTGTGTGGAAACGCAGGGGGGGTGCCCTGGAGAGAACAAAGACAGGCTTTGAAGTCACGACGCCCAGGCCTGCCACCATCCGGCTCCGAGCTCCACCGTGCAGAGCTGCAGACCAGGGACCGCACCGCCCCGGCCTCAGCTTCTGCACTTAAAACACAGAAGCGTCTTTCCAACGATCTGCATTCCTCATGCAGGAAGTACACAAAGTGCCAAGGCCACTGCCCCGTGGAAGGCAGACACCCAAACACTTACGGGCCAGTTGCTCACCCTGTGCACCTTAACTCCCCTCGGGGCTCAGGGACATTCCTACTCCCTCCCCAAAGTTCAGGCTCTAGTGTCAACCCGGGGATGGGACCCTGGTGCTGAGAAGGAAGCCGGACACATGGACCAAGCCACAGTTCAGACAAGCAGAAGTCAGAGGCAGGACAGGCCACGTGGGTTTCGGCACAGGAAGTGACCAAGGAACCTCCCCCCACAAATTAAAGTGAACCATGTGTGGTAAGGAAAGAGCGGAAGACGGCTGTCGAGATCACCTTTCTTCAGGAGACTAAACCCCGGAGAGCTGTAATTTCACCTGATGTGCAACGGCAGTCATTCCCTTCTTAGCAGAAGCAAGAAGCCCGTGCTACAAAGCTCATGGAAAGATCGTGGACCGGCAGGAAATAGTAAGTGAGCACCTGGATATCAGAAGCTTTTTTAGGGACCTTTTTTTCACCAGAAACGTGCTTTTTATTTAGCTAAAGGTATGAATGGAGAAACAGTTCACCATGCTCCCAGTTAGGGGCTTCTGATCATTTCCGCGCAAGATTCACTGGACAGCAATAAAGATCGGTTATCCATGTGCAAGCACGTACGCTGTGCATTTCCTCTGCATTCTCCCTAAACCACCTGTATCAGTTTCATCAAAGATCATAAGGGTGATTCGAGGTACCAGATTTTTCACATTTTTCCCCAACTCCAACCAGTCACATCAAGGCTTTCCAGAGCCCGTCCCCTGCCGAGTCCACCCCTACGCTGGCTGTCGAGAAAGGGGAGCGGCTGTACGTGAGCTCCATCTTCCCTCCCGTCCACGCTCTGCTCTTCTCAAAAGCCGGGGGCATATTCAGCTGTGCCACACCAGCTTCTTGCCTTCTGGGTTCCTCTCCAGTTCGTTGGTTTGTGGGAGGGGCCAAGGCGGAGGAGGAGAGAGGGAAGGCAGGACATATCAAGAAAGAGGAGACGGGGCCCCACTTTCTCCGCTATCAGCCACATTTCCACCACTCACTGTGGACGGCTGGCTCCTAATTGTGGCGGTGCAGACAGGAGGGGCAGGGACACGTTTTCGGGAACCGGTCACTGAACACCCTGTTCTCTCCACGTGCAAAGTTACACCGCATGGGCACCACCTCAATGCATACGAAGGAGCTTCGAGCACAGGAGATCACGGCACGTATTTTAAGAGCACTTTTGAAAGTACAAAAGCAAAGTACAAAAACCTCTTTTAAATGGTTTTGTTGAGACAGGAATCACACTCCGTACAATTTGCCCACTTGAAGTGCACGGTTCTGCGGCTTTGAGGAGACTGACCGCCTTGTGCAACCACCGCCAGCAAGTCGTCCCCAGAAGAAGCCCTGCACCCCCTTTAGGAGTCTCTGAACCAGGCACCGCGCCCAGGCCCCCAGTCCTAGGCAACCACTAATCTACCTTGTTTCTACAGATGTCTTATAAGATTTACTTATTTGAGAGAGGAAGAGACCACAGGTGTGCAGGGGGCACGGGCAGAGAGAGAGGGAGAGGGAGTTCTAAGCAGACTGTGCACGGAGCACGGAGCCTGACATGGGGCTGGATCTCACAACCCTGAAATCACGACCTGAGCCGAAACCAAGAGTCAGACGCTTCACCGGCTGTGCCACCCAGGCACCCCAACAGATGTGTCTATGGAACCGTTTCTGGTTTGCTCCCAAGCCTCTCTGCAAATGCCTAACACGTTCCTTGGCATCGATGACATTCACAGCGAGCTTCCCCATCTAATCGTATCTCCCTGGTGCAAGCCAGCAAACAGCCTGGCTCAGGTCTCCACCAGGCACAAAGGCTCCTGCAAGTTCACCGCATGCCTCACTCGCAAAAGCTTCTCCATCCTCACACCGAAAGCTAGCTACCGTACCAAATTCTTTAAGGTATTTCTTTCTTTGAGAGAGAGAGAGAGAACAGAGTGAGCGAGAACACAAGCGGGGAGGAGGGGCAGAGGCAGAGGGAGAAGCAGGCTCCCTGCTGAGCAGGGAGCCCGACGTGGGGCTCGATCCCAGCATCCTGGGATCACGACCTGAGCCAAAGGCAGACACTTAACTGACTGAGCCACCCAGCTGCCCCAACTGTACTGAATTCTTGACCAGCTTGAGTCCAAACCCCTGCATGGGGGGACGTGCCATTATGGGGCTCTTGGAGATGAAGTTAACCTGGTCCCCCCATGGAGAATCACTCAACTCAGGGGTGCTTCACCACTATCAGTGACCATTTCCAATCACGCTCCCTTCGCAGCAAGGGAGGCAGGAAAGCAAAACCATCCTGCCACAGTCCATGTGATGGGACACTGGGGTCCACTGTAATACCAGCTTACATCTCCACTCAGTCCTAGCAAGACGAGTGGCAAACTGCCCAAGCAGAGGAAAACAAAGGCATTCCAAAGCAGGGTCCCAATGGACTGGATGATATCCAACATCACACTACCGTCACCAAAGCGGGGAAAAGAGGCCGTTTCATCCGTTCACAAAATAAGGACTATGTGAACTAAGAAGTGAATCCGGGGCCAAGGATGCCAGGTTGTGACACGTTGGGTTTTCTCCTTCCCCATGATAACCTCTTCCTGTAACTAGCACGGAAACGAGTCTTGCATGGCACTAAACGTTAATATTCTACAGCATTCCGCCTGGAGCACAAAGGGGAAATGGCTGGTCTCATTATAGCACCAAAACCAAAAAGGAGCAGGCCCCATGCCCAGCATGGGCAACACACATATCTGGTCTTTCAGCACCAGGAGCCTGTCCTGCCTTCCCAAGGTGCTGTCACCTGTCCCATCCACATCGGCCGCCACCAAAGTCAAGGTGATCCTCACCGGGTACTTCTTTATAACCCCAACTCACGACTCCGTCCCCTTCTGCTATTACTTACACTGCTCTTTAAAAGCTAACTCTCCAGTGCGTCCATGCAAGACCTGGTGAAACCCCAGTAAGGACTGAGGACGGGCTAAGTGTGTTGCGCCATGTTGATCTCCTGGTCTTGATACTGTCCTAAGGTTACGTAAGATGCCGCTGTTGGGGAGAAGCCGGGCAACGGCACACAGAACCTCTCACGATTTTTGCAACTTCTTGTGAGTCTATAATTAACCAAAATAAATCACTTAAAGCAAAAAATTAATTATTGAAAACCTGACATCGTCTCTGTTACGGAGGCACCCTCCTAGGGCTTTGGAGAACTAAAAATAACCAACCCAAGGGACATAAATGAACCCAGTAAAGGTCTTCCTTGTTGATAAAAACTAATTGCAACAAACAAAGGCAGTGAACCAGAAAAACCTCTTCCTGTAACCAGCAAGAAAAAGGGTCTTGTACGGCATGAAAACGTAATATCCTGCAAATACTAGAAATGAACAATTTGGAAATGAAATTAAGAAAACAGCACTCACGAGAGCAACAAAAAAGAATACATCTCATGGGGCAATACCTGCACCGCGAAGCAGGGCCAACATTAATGCCTCACCCTCCATCCATGAGGTTCCTATAATCCTGAATCCTGCTCCACCTTTCTCATCAACAGCGCTCTGGAGGAAATCATTTGGTCGTCCTTCAGCATCAAGACCCCCAGATGATGGCAGGACCACACCCAGTTGCTACCATGCATGATTTTAGAAATGAGTGATCATGAAGAAGCCGTCTCAGGACAGTTCTCTTATTTGGGTGTGTCTCGTGGTTACGCACACCTGCATTCATTCAATCAATCACCCACCCATTCATCAATCACATCGGTAATAAGAGAAAGAGAACAACAGGGAGGTTGTGGCATTCTCCGGCTGGAACAGAAACAATTTCAGAGACGACCAACAGCAGACAAGGATCCGATTCCTTCAATCCTGCCCCAAATCACTGCACACAAGACCCAATCTTTTAAGCTCTTCCTAACAGCCTCTTACCGAGATGTCCCATGGTCCCCTCGCTGCAGTATGCGGGAGGTCAACAAGCCCGACCCTGTCCAACCACAGGTATGTGTGTTCCTGCTGGTTCCTGCCTCAAGGACACAGGCTGTACGTAAACACAGGTAGGGCCAAATGCCTTTCCAAGAACGAGCCTCGCAATTTATGTCACCTGAAGCAGAAAACGATCCAAGTGCACCAGAACTTATCTAGATGAACTGCAGATAACAACAAAGCACTTCCCTTCCAATTTTTTAAAATAGACTTTATCACCATTGGAATAACCACTCATCCTTTATCAGTTGGTATTTCTGATGAAATGAACCGTATTTACTTGGTTTTAAGTCCAGCTTCAGAAGCTTTTTACTTTATACCCTGGTAGTTACACGGTCAACGAAATGATATTTAATATTCCCATCACGTCAGAAGGGGCGATCGTTAAGTTCATTGTGTGCCCTCAGAACACGGGTTCTTCCGTAACGACATTTCAATACGGGACTTCAGCATTCAACACCCACCAAACCTAAAGGAAAAGGATGGGGCTGCCCAGAAAAAAAGCTCATTTTCCCAGACTAAGATCACCTTAAATATATATATATACCAGAGCACCTACTTATAAACTCATTTTTTGGGTAATACCTTAGTTCCCCTTCCATCATAACATGGGGGAAGGAGCCCTCCTGATGAAACCAGCCAACCAAGAACCATCAGGAGGTCCTGAGGCCCCCTGACTGGGTTTGCCTGTGGATCATATCGTGATTCAGACAAAGTACAGCGGAGGTTCCCAAACAGCCACGAAGACATCAGTGTTATCCTTATTTCAAACAGCATCATTACACCTTACAAAGAATCTGCTGGGTTAACCTATTAGACCTGCCAATACTTTTCATCAGAAACACAACATTGTCCAGTTCAACCTAATATGAGTGCAAAATAATTTTTTATACATAAAACGGTCATTTGGTTTCGGAATAACTGTGGGAGTAACTGTGGAAATGCAATTGCTGAAACTATGGAGATGCAAACCTCCTCTCTCAAGAAAGCACCTGCCAACGCACCCGGGCTCTGCTCTCCTGGAGCAGCTCCACAACTGAGCAAGGCCATCTCTCTAACTAACGGGCAGCCTCTGCTCTGGACCTACTTGGCTGGCCCAGACTTTATTAGATAGGGTTTGAGCTCTTGAGGCTTTCTTCTCAATCCTGCGCGCCCCCCCCCCACACCGTTCACATGCCTTCTCGAAACTCCGTTACACCACCTGTACTCCATCTCCAGAAAGCCAGACAGACACAGCTGTGAGAATGCTGACTGCTTTCAGGTTGTTAAAATCTCTCCAAGTATAAACATGTGTATGTGTGTCTCTAAGGCACAGGGACATATATATATATATATAATATGTTTGAATCTGCCTGCTAAGATTTAACCGTAACCCCGAAATCAATACCCATAGTGCTTTATGGTCACGCAAGGACACTCAGGAGGCGGGGAGATGTTCTCACCAGGGACACGAATTTCCAGCTGAGGCCAAACAAAGCAAGGGTCTACCTTCTCCTTTCAGCTCCCAGACAGTAAACAAGGGTCCTTCACGTGGTCTACTGAGCGCCTAAGTTTTCCACATTTCTGTACTTTCTGCTGGCAATATCCATTTAGAATGGCCCCAAGCACGGTGCTGAAGTGTTGTGTGGTGTTCTTAAGGCCAAGACGGCTGGGGTGTCCCTTATGGAGAAAATCCGTGTGTTAGAGACGAGCTTCCTTGAGGCATGAGTTATAGTGCTGCGGGCAGTGAGTCCCGCACGCACGAATCCACAATATACACTCAGTAAGGTGTCTTTAAACAGAAACACACATAAAACAAGGGCTTGCAATGTTTGGTGAAACGGAGGCTCATAGGAACCTATCCCCATACCTCCCCCCGGAGCAAAGCTTTTATAGAGTTTCAGTGACTTTACAGAACATAACTGCCGTGAATGAGGAGATCTCCCAGATCCCTAAACTGCGTAAAGATACAGCCATCACAGTCCTCTCCACTCACCCGAAAACCAACCTCACCCCATCTGACTGTATTGTCACATCGCACAGACCTGCCTCTGTGACATACGGGCGTCACCTCTCCCTTGCTCACCTTTTCCCCTGGTCCCCATGCCTTCCTCGTTCTGGCCTCTTCACACACGAGAGCTGGCGGAGCAAGCTGTGCGTAGCCCTTCTGTGTAGGTGAGATGCGGTTCGCACGCACAGGGAGGCAGCTACGGGAGGAAAAAGCCGGAGCCCAAGAGAACGAAAGGACAGTGCACGGGGCACAGAGGAATCCCGTCCCTCTGCCGGCTGATGTCTCTCGAGTCCATCTGTCGCAGCAGGAGCCCACCGCTGAATACCCCTCCTTTCCCGGAGAACCATCCCAACCAAAATTCCGAAAGGACCACGCACATCGAGCAAGCAAGCATCTTCCTAAAAAGTACCAAACCCCATGGAAATTTGCAAAAGATTACTGATTTTCAATAAAGACTCTCAAGCTAAATATTTTAATACAAAAAAATTAACTATTTTTTGTTTTGTTTTGTCCTTTTTCTTTCTCTTAAAGTGGAAGAGCCCCTGAGCTGACTCTCCAAGGACTTCTGAGGAGCCGGTACAAATCAGTTGCTGAGTTCCTCCATGATTTACCGCATTAAACCCAACAAGAACCATGCAGTTGATGAAAGAGAAAAAAGTCCCTCTGTATGTGATGTCTGCCAGCATGGGACAAGCAAGCGTCTGTGTCGTCCAAAGAGCAGATAACGGGATAAAGGTAACCGTCTTCCTCACTCTACGAGGACTAGGCGTCTGACATTGATTTTCTTGGAGAGTCCAAATGAGCCTTGAATTCTGTCACATCCGCTTGGCCAGGTCAAGAAGTGCCCTCAGACCTCAGTGTAAGACAACCTAAGCAACACGGAACCTGCCGGAAGATAGGCGTTTCCTGGTTCCTGTTCCAGGCAGGCCAGTCACTACTACTGCAGTGCACGTCACTGCTAGGGAGCTCTCCTTATCAGGCAGCCAGAAGATCCTAAGACAGCTTTCCAACCACTGGGTTTCGCCATATGCAATTTTTACCACCATGAATGGCAGACCAACGGCCTGTAATTCCACTAATTCAAACTAGGGGCTGTGAACAGTCTTGAAATCAGTCATGTTGAGGTACCAGAGTGACCTCAGAGAGCATTTGGCGTGAGCCCTTAGCTGGCAGGAACAATGCAACAATTTCTTTATCCTCTTGGGCACAGTGTCACATGGGTGCTTCGTGACCGCATTAGGACGAAAATGCAGTAATTCTGTTCCCACGCAACGGCTCTTTCCAGGGAAACATTACTCTGTATACTGGACGAGAAAACCCAGAACCCACAACTACATGGCTCTCCTTGGATTCAGTGCAGTAAGTCACACACAGTCAGGAACTGATTCACACCGGCTCTCATCACCCCAGTCTCAACAGGACAATCAGCCTCTCTGCAGACGTCTTCATTTCCCACTGCACAAGGCACACCGGTGGGCTGTGAGGACAGGTACGGTGTGAGAAGTGACAGTTGGCACGAAAACCATGAGCATCTCACCAGTGCTGGAGGACAGAATCATCAAAGGGACCTGGAGATTGCTTATCTGATCCTATCAGTTCCTGGTTCCTTCAAACACAGTGAAAGCAAGGGGGAAAATACCAACTCCGCCGAGCAGAAAGCCTTCCCCCAGAGCACTGTGGAAGGTGAAATTGAGACACTGCCCTGTGGCCCCGACAAGCAGCAGGATGGAAGTAAATGACCACTGGAACCTCTCTCAATCACACGGTCTGAATCACAGGTCAGGAACCCAGAGCACTGCCAAAATTTCATTGTTTGTCCTCGAAAGCGTGTTTTCTAACATATTCCCTGCACTGCCAACAGCCTTGTCATTCTGTTCCTTTCTCCCTTCATACACACACACACACACACACACACACACAGACACGCACGCACACACCTGACTCCCGATCGCCGCCGCGCTCCACTCTCCGTGTACGCTCACGTAAAGCCTCTTCCGCTGGCTAACAGGAATTAACACTCAGAACACCTCGATCTGGGCATGAAGAATGGAAAGAGAAGTTCCATTTCCTCCCAGCCGGCCTCCAGCGACACGCTTTCAGCTCAAGTGAGGTTCTGGGGCTTCTAAGAGGGTCTGATCTGCCGCAGTGGGGGCGCCCTTCCCCAAAACCGACCCTGCTTTTCTAAGGGCTAAATTTTGACATTCAAGAGGTCGGCTCATTTTAATGGAAATTTTAATTGAGACAAAAGCACAGGCAGAAATCACCAAGATCAGAATCATGACAACATGTGAAATTGGTTGATGTCCCTCTGAACACAGCAGTTAAGGGTCTTTCTCAGTTTTTAATGAAGCCAAGCCCTCCTCCCAAGCTAGTTCACATACTTCTGTTTTTGTCTCCTCTCTTACTACACGTGAATTTCTAGGTCATCTGCTTGTCAGACACACCCACGTGCTGTCCTGACAAGCAGATGAGAGGCAAGGCAATCCATGTCAGTTGGTAAAAAAATGGAAGCATCACACACACAGAGACTAGGGAGGGTGGGGGGCGGGGAGCACAATGGGTGAAGGGCGTCAGAAGGTGCAAAATCCCATGGGGCACCTGGGTGGCACAGCGGTTAAGCGTCTGCCTTTGGCTCAGGGCGTGATCCCGGCGTTATGGGATCGAGCCCCACGTCAGGCTCCTCTGCTATGAGCCTGCTTCTTCCTCTCCCACTCCCCCTGCTTGTGTTCCCTCTCTCGCTGGCTGTCTCTATCTCTGTCGAATAAATAAATAAAATATAAAAAAAGAAAAAAAAGAAGAAGAAGGCGCAAAATCCCTGCTGTATGCTACGTAAGTGCTGGGGATCTAACGTAAGCATGGCAACGACAGGCAGTAATATCACATTATGTATTTAAATACTGCCAACACAGTACATCTTAAAAGCTCTCAACAGGAGAAAAAAGAAATTTGTAACTGTGTAAGTGATGCATGTTAACTCAATTTATTATGGTGATCATTTCACAGTATGTACATAAGTCATGTCACTGAACACCTGAAACTAACACAATATCAGTGTCAATTATAATTCAGTTTTTAAAAATAAGGGCACCTGGGTAGCTCTGCAGGTTCTTGGTTTTAGCTCAGGTTGTGATTTCGGAGTGGTGAGGTCGAGCCCCGCGTCAAGCTGTGCACTCAGCAGGGAGCGTGCTTGAGATTCTCTCTCCTTCTCTCCACCCCTCCTGCTCACGCTCTCTCTCTCTCAAGTAAGTAAATAAATCTTTAAAAAATAAAGTAATGGGGCACCTGGGTGGCACAGCGGTTAAGCGTCTGCCTTCGGCTCAGGGCGTGATCCCGGTGTTGTGGGATCGAGCCCCACGTCAGGCTCCTCTGCTATGAGCCTGCTTCTTCCTCTCCCACTCCCCCTGCTTGTGTTCCCTCTCTCGCTGGCTGTCTCTATCTCTGTCGAATAAATAAATAAATAAATAAAAATAAAGTAATAAAATAATAAATAAAATGAAATAAAATAATAAAATAAAATAAAGGATGGAACAGCCTTAGTGGGCCCTGAACTTCTCTGTGCACCCCACGAGTCAGGAAAGGTCTTTTCCCACACAGGGCATCTAGAACAAATGCCCTACTTTCACAATTACTGAGCATTGATACACCCAAAGAGAACCATTTTGATTATTTCTGTAACTTGCTGGTAGGCCCCGAGAGGCGACACTCTGTTGATCGGATCAGATAGTAGCAAATTCTAGGCGACACAGCATCCCCTGCAGCAAATGCTTCCCCACCTGGCTTTCCAAAAGCAAATGTTTACTTGCGCTTGCCATACACAACAGAGGTGAGGAGCAGAGAAGCTTTGCTTCACCACATTATACTTCGGTTGTCCTGCCAGCAAGCAATTCCTGATTTCTTCTTCGTCCCTCAAACATTTCAATCACCAAAATAAAACAACGTGAGCATAGGAGGAAGAAGGAGGCGGTCAGCCTCTCACTAACACGCAGCCTTCCTTTAACGAGGTCAAAGTTTTCTTTCTGCCACAGAGCCAGCAAGCACCAACATGCTAACCATTGGCCCCTGAAGACGGGAGACAGGATTTATAGCAAGGTATAAAAGGCTAGTCTGTGGAAACTTGATAAATGACCCTTAACCACAGAGTGCAACTTGCATTGCAATGGACACCACTGCATGACCAAGAATTCTCATACGCTCACTACTGTGCGGAACAAAAAAGAAATTTAAGGCATGATCTCTGCTATCAAGAACTTGGCAGTCTTGCTGGTGAGGAAAAAGAAAATACATAATAGAAATAGTTGACAAAGGGCCACGTGGAGAAAAAAAAATACTAAGCTCACAATGGAAATCTCCTAAATACAAAACAGATTTTTCAACACCAAATAAACGGTCCGTTTATTAGCTGAGCACAGTACAGAATTAATACAACTTAAAGGATTAATGCAGCAGAAACCAAAGATCCAAAGTCGCAGATATCACAGAGACCCAGTCGAGACCCATGAGTTGTAACTTGCTTCCAGGCAGCCATCTGTGAGAGTTTAAAGAACACGCTTGCGCTCCTCAGTGGGTCTTTATAGGGAAAGGATCGCCAATTCCGCTCCTTGTTGCTACAGTCCTGCGAGGAGACAAGGTCCTCACACTCCAAAGTGCACGAGAAGCCCCTGGAAAGCACCTGTTGGTGCTGTGAACGCTGCACGTTCGGGCCCAGGACACAATGCCGAGTAGAGGGCGGTCTGGTGCACTGTCAGACGGTTTAGCAGCGTGACTGGCCTCCACCCACCAAGATGCCAGGAGCACCCTCTCCCCTGGTCAGTTACCACAGCCCAGAATGCCTCCAGACATTGCCTAATGTTCCCGGAGACACAGTGGTGCTTCCCCACTCCCCCGTCCAGGTGGCTCTCAGGTGCAACCAAAGCAGCTGAATATTTAATGAGTACTGACTGTGTACAGAGCTGATTCTCCTCTCCTGCACACAACCGAGTGTATCCAGTTTCCCCCACTGGGGTCATCTTCCCCCCCAAAACAAGTCCCACTTCCTCCCTCCCTCCCTGTACAACAAATATACATTTGCGCCCTTGGCCATGTGACTTTAGAGGACCTCCAGCCCAGCACAGCCCTCCCCACTCCACGAATGCTGGATCTGGCCACGTGGCTTGTTTTGGTCAATGGGATATTAGTGGGCGTCACAGGCAGACGTGTTAAATGTGCCCACACAATTTAGCTTGGCCTCTTCTCCTATCAGACAGAAGCACCATGACAATATGCCCTAGGGCTCCACGGGCCAACATTCAAGCGTGTCCCCAAGCTGCACCCGCAATCCCAGTTCTTCCCCAAGATGGAAAGCAACTCCTGCTTGGGCTCAGAGAGAAACCAAGGCTCAGCAAGTGGGCTGTATCATCACTGAGAGGCAGACAAGACAGATAGTTCCATGGCACCCTGACTTCTAACTTACTCAAGAGACAAACAGCAAATATTAAATAAATACATGAACCCTGCAGGCTTCAGAGAAAAAACTAGGAGACAGAAACCAAGAGCATCAATGTAGTGGGGAGAAAAACCACCCCCCGGAGATGGCCATACCCTAATCCTGGGACCCGTGAAATGTTTGACATGAAAAAAGAGACTTGTAGATGGGGTGAAATTAAGGGTTTTGCGACAGGGAGACGATCCTGGATTATCCAGGGGGGCCCAATGTCGTCCAACGTGGAGAATCTTTCCATGCCGTGCTCAGAGGGGGGTATAAGTACAGAAGAGCAGAGAGAGACCATTCTGCTCAGTGGTTTGGAAGAAGGAGGAAGGGGCCACAAGCCAAGGAACGCAGATGGCCTCTAGAAGCTAGAAAGGCAAGGAAGCAGACTCTCTCAAGGGCATCTGGAAAAGAATGGAGCCTTGCCAACATCTTGATTTTCACACAGTGACACTCAGGTCAGACTCCTCACACCTCTAGAACCGTTAAGATGATAAGTTTCTGTCACTCAAGCCAGTAAGCCTGGGGTCATCTGTCACCGCAGCAGTAAGAAACTAAGACAGTCGGTTAAAAGGAGAGCAACCAGGAAAACACGTGTGACCTTCCCAGGAAACACTTGGCTGGAGGAACACGCAACCCAGAAAGCCATGGCCCACGGATGGCTTGAGAAGAATCAGCCTCCATACTCTCCCACTGGACCCCAGGACGGTAATTACGGTCCTACACAGACAAAGGGCTTGTAAACTCAGGAAAGTAAACAACCGTACGATTCTGTTCCGGTGTAAGTCAGGGTAGTGGCTTCGGGGAGGCCCTAGAAAGAAGCCAAAGTCTAGCTGGATGGAATCCCATGACCTCAGAGCTGGAAGGAACTTCACACCACACCCTCGGAAAATTCAAGCTTCCTATGCTTTATCCCAAGAAATGACTTTCGAAAACCCCACCCAAAAACGTGGCCCAACGGAGGGGTCAGCAGGTACCGCGCTGACCGCACTGTTTGCGACCCTGAACTTTACGGGAAAAGAGGGAAGAACGGAAGACAAAGAGAAGGAAGAAGACTACCGTTTACGGCAGGCTGGGAGCAGGCATGGAAAGAAACTGTGAACCCTTCTCCACTTTAAAGGTAACCAGAGACGGGGGAGTCTCTGGTTCACGCATCCCCTGACGTTCTCCCAGCTCGATCCCCCACCCCTCACTCCAAGGCTTCCCAGGCGACCCAGAGCTTCCACAAAACATGTACCGAGAAACTGTACAACAGGTGGTACGCACGGAGGAACCTCAGAAACACTGAGTGAAAGCAGCCAGACACGCAAGTCTGCGTATCGTCTGATTCCGTTTATAGGAAACGTCCAGAACAGCTAAGTCCAGAGACACAGACAAGCAGATGAGTGGTGGCCAGAGGCTGGGGGCTCAGGGTGCGGGGAGATGGGGAGTGACAGCTTACCAGGTATGCGGTTTCTTTTTGGGGTGATGAAAACATTACGAAATCAGGCAACAGGGGCGCCTGGGTGGCACAGCGGTTAAGCATCTGCCTTCGGCTCAGGGCGTGATCCCGGCGTTGTGGGATCGAGCCCCACGTCAGGCTCCTCTGCTATGAGCCTGCTTCTTCCTCTCCCTCTCCCCCTGCTTGTGTTCCCTCTCTCGCTGGCTGTCTCTATCTCTGTCGAATAAATAAATAAAATCTTTAAAAAAAAGAAATCAGGCAGCAGTGGTGGCTACACGGCCTCGTATATACACCAGGAAAGCCCTGTGGTATGCCCTTCACGGGGGGGGGGGGGCAGGGAGCCCCCACAGGATGTGAAGTACATCTCCGTAAAGCTATGATATTAAACAAAACCAAACACAGAAGAAGAAACCAAGACATTAGCTCATGATTACGAGTCACTGCAAATTCTTAAAAATGTAACCATCCTAACGAGCTGAGTCTACTTAACCAGTCTGGAATCCTGCACAACAGTCCACTCCAAGCATGTCCTGAGTAAAGACTCTCAGACAGTGAGCTGAGGGCAGCAGCCAAAGATGTGAACCTGTGACCCAAGGCACCACGGAGTGGACGGATTCGGGAGCAGAGACGGAAGACCTGGGCTTGGTGACCAAGTGCAAGAAGGTGGTGTTACCAAAAAAGAAGAGCTTGCAATCATTTAAAGCTGCTCTCCAAACTAGGGGCGCCTGGGCAGCGCAGTCGTTAAGCGCCTGCCTTCGGCTCAGGGCGTGATCCCGGCGTTCCGGGATCGAGTCCCACATCAGGCTCCTCGGCTGGGAGCCTGCTTCTTCCTTCTCTCTCTCCCCTGCTGTGTTCCCTCTCTCGCTGTCTGTCTCTCTGTCACATAAATAAATAAAATCTTTAAAAAAAAAAAAAAAGCTGCTCTCCAAAATAAAAGAAGTATCTCCCCACCACCACNCCAAAAAAAAAAAAAAAAAAAAAAGACAAAAAAAAAAAACCAACACATGCATCGGCTATGGTAGTAAACATCTGATAACCTCATTAATTCAAATTAATGAATTCAGATTAGACTCCTGAATAGGAAATTGAAAATAAAATACACACCGAAAATAAAATAGGGTTATTGGTTTGGGGCTGGTGGTTTTAGGTGAGAAGGGGTGGGACACAGAAGGGACAGATTTGGCTTCCCTAGGAGAGGAAAGGTAGGTGAGGAGAGAAGCTTCGGCCCACGGTCCCAGGGGGACACAGCAGCACCAGGGGGCCCTGGGCACAGCACCTGGGTCCAAGCCAGCCCCACGAGGCTGGGTACTGACCACAATGCTAGGCCCCCTCCTAAGGTAAAAAGGCATCAGTCAGGTCCCCAAACAGTCCAATAAGGGCAGACCCCTGCAGACGAGGCTATCATGGCTGGCACTGGGGTGACATGAGCACCCCGACTCAGCAACCCTGAGTTTTTCTTCCTATTAGTGCCTTGGGCACAAGGAAGTAAAACCCAGAAGCCAGGAGGACAACAACCACCACACAAAAATGGGAAGCCTGGTGGTAAAAACCACACGCGACATTACAAGACGTTACAAGACGAGAAACAGTCTAGAGAGATATTTGGAACAAATAACAATGCGGGAACAACCAAAGTCTATGCAGACTACCTTTGAGGCCGTGGCTCTCAACGGGTACGTGGTCTAACACCAGCAGCTGGGAACTTGATAGAAATGCACAGTCTTGGGCCCCACCCTCGATCTACTGAAGCACAAAGTCTGGGGATGGGGCCTGTGTTTTCACAAGCTCTCCAGGGGGTTCCCGCACATGGTGAAGTGTGAAAACCCCTCGTCTGGCGACAAAAATATTTACAGCAGCATTATTCTTAAGGGTCAAAAGAAAGTTAGCCACCTGAATGTCCAACCACTGGCGCATGGGTAAACAAAACTGTGCTGTGTGCATATCCCAAAGAATCCCACCTGGCTACGAAAAGGAATGAATCCGTGATACGGGCCACAACACGGATGAACCCCCAAATCATTATGCTGAGTGGAAAAAGTCAAGCAAAGTCACACGTGCATACCCGGTGATTTCGATGATATAAAATTCTAGAACATGCAATAGAGAGCCAATCAACGCACGACCTGGGGGCAGGGGTGCAGGGAGGCAGAGATCCCAGAAAGACGCGAGGAAACGTGAAAGTGACGGAAGTATTTGCTTCGATACATGTAAGTAGATAGATGGATACATTACCCATGCACACTTGTGAAACCAGCAGCACAATCAAGATGAGAAACCCGTCTACAGACACAATGTACATATGCCTCGTTTACTGTATTTCAGTGATATTTAATACAGCTGTGAAGAGAGCGAGCGGATGGAACGAAGCAGGACAGGACGCCACTTGGATAAAAACACAAGACTGCATGTTTGTACACGGACAGCCGAACATGCTAGAGGCAGACCGATCCTGCCACATGCTATAGAATGTTACTATTGATTATTCCGGGAGAAGAGGAGGAAGAAGATACAACTCCCCATTGCTTGAATTCATGGAAATGAGCATATCCTCATATATTACCTCGGGGGGGGGGGGAAGCCTGAGCTTGCAACAGGCGGAAGAAACAAGACTCAAGAAAGGGGATGTTAGGCGGAGATGTTGCACCTTGGAAGACGCCAAGGACGGAGGGTTGGGGGTAGGTGGGAGGAAGAGGCCCCGCAGGGCAGAAGCCAGAGCCGAGGGGAGGGGAAGCTGTTGCAGGGAGGTGCAAGACAGAGGACGCAGGTGTGCAGAATGGAGTGGCAGGCAGGGGCCCCGAACTTCTCAGAGGACTCCGAGGCAGATGGGCCCAAGGAAGCTGAAAAAGAAGGGTGCTGGCACAGCGTGGGCCGTTAGTGCACGGTGCATGTCAGAGGGGCGACGGAAAATCCTAGAGAAACCAGCAGAGACCACGAGGCCCAGGCCCGTAGGCAGAGGGAACCCCTTCCCCACACTCCTCACCTGACCCAGCGGCCCTTCATGCAGGATCCCCCAACTCTTAACATGACCCCAGAGGAGAAGCTCTTCCCGATTCTTTTTTTTTTTTTTTTAATTGAAAGAGAGAGAATGGGAAGGGGGAGGGACAGAGAGACAAGCTGGGCGGGGAGCCCCACACTCAGCGGGGAGCCCCATGTTCAGCGGGGAGCACAACACAGGGCCCAATCCCAGGATCCTGAGATCGTGACGCTGACCTGACTGAGCCACCCAGGCGTCCCCTGTTCCCCCCGATTCTGAGCGAAGTACTTCCCACAGGGTTCCACAAGGAGAGCCTGCAGAAATCCCATCGCTACCCAGATTCTGCAGAAGAGGGAACCGAGGCATGATGCCTGTTCTTCTTGCCTTCTTCTCCTTCTCCCTACTGCTCCCTCTCCCGGGCAAGGGCAAGGAAGTCCACCAAATCGGGCCTCACCATCCACCACCCAGTAAGCTCAACCAAGCACAGAAGTACTTGCTCGGAGAAAAAGGAAATCTACAGAGACAGAAAGGAGATTAATGGCTGCCCGTGGCTGGGAGGTAGGAGCCAGGATTGATGGCAAATGGACACGAATGACCGTATTGAGGAATGAAAATCGATTATGATGATGGCTGCACAACTCCATAAATTTACTAAAAATCATTGAGTCGTACGCTTAAAATGGGTGATTTTTATGGCATGTAATTTATACCACAATAAAGTGGTTTCAGAAAATCAACTTGATATAAGTCAGACTTCGAGTTCTCTATTAAATTCACCACCACCACAAGCGGGCGTCCGCAGCAATCCAAAGGCAAAGCAAATATCTACGGCAAACCCAAAGGAAACAAGGTAACACACGTCTTGCAGCAAGGGAATGACAATCCCACCTGAATCCACAATGTGTCCATCTCAATCCTGTGAACTAAATTAGGTGGAACACTACCAGCTGCCCAACCCAGCGGCGTAGACGGAGAAACTCCACTCCGCCAAACACCAGGGCCATCGGAAACCCACACCGAAAAATACACTTGTTGTCCAAATATAGAACGTTCAGTGGAAAAGCAAACAGGACAGGAAACAGAAGAGGCTGAACACCTACTCTGAGATGGCCCATCGCGCCCAAACTTCCCTCATGGCAAATGTCATGCCCAAAAAATGGGACCCCTAGCTTCTCGCTGTATTGTGCCAGGCACAGAACACAGAGGCCATTAAGAAAACCAAAACTCACAAACGACAGCTTATTCTGTGTGCCATTTTATATCTAAACATGAGCTGGGAAAGAAAAACATACAGCCTCATTCAAGTAACTTTCCGGAAAACATGTCCAGGATAATTAAAAAAAAAAAAATTACAAAATGAAACTAGAAACTATTACATGAATGTGCACTGTACTGCCTGAGATAAAAATGAAATATTTCCATGAGCTAATCTTATTCTATATTTAGTTTGAGTCTACGAATGTAATTAACCAAGGTTATATAATTTTGGGAGCATCAAATTTCCAATTACAAAGCTTCACATACAATTCTTTGAACTACAATTGATTTTTTTTTTATTTCTGTGGAAAAATGAAGATAGCTAATTTTAATAACCCACTCTTCCTAAGCTAAAGGAACTGCCTTCTCTGATATAAATTATGTAAATGGTACTTCAACAAAGCTATCAACTAATTTGTTTTCATATTCTCTTTCAAAGGTTAGCGGACTCAAAAATTTAATGTTCTGACGGCTTTTAGCATTTGCCCTGTTTCCCTGCACTCCTGCCTCGTCCACCTATGCACGCGTCACGTTCTCAGAAATTACACACAGACGTGCACGTCACCACTACCTGAGGGATGCATTCAGGAAACAGAATCAGCTTTCGTGCAGGCTTCTAAGAAGAGTCTCCTTTTAGGGCCATTTTCCGAGATACATCGCTGAGCTATTATACCGGGTAATCTGGCAGGCAAATAATCAAAAGAATAACGATTAGTGTTTCCCCCAAAAGCAAAGACAGAAGAGGATTCCGGTTCAGAGCTGAAGTGATTCACGGGTGTCTGGCTGACCTAGTTGCAATATGAAGTCAAGACGTGGACAGAGCTCGAGGCATCTGTCTAAAAGCAAAGGACTTGGTGTAACTTCTCTTTCTTCTTCAAGAGGCAGGTGCAGGGGCACGTCAAGTACATTCCCAAAGACGCTAATTCTTCCTTATCCACTACTAGAACTTTCACGTACTGATCTCTACAAAGGAGAGACAAAGGTTCATGACACGACAGTAAAAAGAAAATTCTTCCTGTTTCTTCTCTTCACAGGAGGTGCCTTCTACGGCCATAAAGAGAAGCAATTATTTTTTTTCAAGCAGGAGATAAATATTTCAGTCTACCAACAGACAAATGAACGTGTGTGTAGATCCTGACACACGTTAATGACGTTTGGCACGAGCTGTCCTGTGGGCTTGCAGAAGTGAACATTTGTTCACCTACAGGCCTTTGAATTCACTTGCAAATCTCTGGGCTTTGTTTTACATACAAAGTTACATTGCAAATTCAATATTCACAAAGGGAAAAATTGATGTGAACACCAAAAATGACACAGAAAAACCCAAGCTAACCTATCAATCATTTCAAGTTAAATAAACAAACAGACTGCTGTGGAAATCCTGGAAAGACTCGCAGCTGACACTGAAGACTCATGAAAACCAAACCTTCAGCCATTCTCAGCAAATGAGCTCAGACAAAGACATGACATTCGTGCAGGTGAGGGCTGATTCTCACCTCCACAGCCCACGATGTGGTCTGAATCATGAATTTCAGTTCTGTATTTATTTGCTCTCTGTAACACCAGTAATACAGCATCGACTGAGTTTTCTTTTTATTTATTTAGTTTTAAGTAGGCTCCCCGTCCAGCGTGGAGCCCAAGGCCAGGCTTTAACTCACCACCCTGAGATCAAGGCCTGAGCTGAGATCAAAAGTGGGACGCCTAACCAACTGAGCCACCCAGGGACATCCCCTGAGTACTTTTCTCTTTAAAAAAAAAAAAAAAAAAAAACAGTAGGGGCGCCTGGGTGGCTCAGTCGTTAAGCGTCTGCCTTTGGCTCAGGGCGTGATCCTGGAGTTCTGGGATCGAGCCCCACGTCAGGCTCTTCCGCTGGGAGCCTGCTTCTTTCTTTCCCACTCCTCCTGCTTGTGTTCCCTCTCTCACTGGCTGTTTCTGTCAAATGAATAAATAAAATCTTAAAAAAAAAAAAACAGTAAACACCTCTACTGTGAAATATTTTTTTTAATGTATTTCATAACAACCATGACCTACCAAATAGGTCTTTGGAGAAAGACCCAACAAAAAAACAGCCAGACTAAGGAAAGCAAAAGACTTTCATGACAATGCCGTTCACGCACCCTCTCCTGTTGGCTGTCTCCTAAAGTCTGAATCTCTCCTACAAGCCTGGTTCTCAGGAGCCCTGAGGGCAACCATCAATGAAAGCAGCAGATTTATAAACAGAATTAAGTGATTATGAAAACACTGCCGAGTCACGAAACGCATGAAAAACACAGCACTGGTCCAAGATTTCACCATGCACCTGCAATGGAGGTGCCGTCACCTGGTTCGACAACACGGGTATTTTTTTCAGCTTTTATGAAACACACAAAACCCAGCAGATCAAAGCACGCACACGTACAGGCACACTCTGGCGGCTGAAGCCAGAGGGAAAGGGGGGTACACCTGTGTCCGATTTGCATTCACATACTTCAAAATTGCCCCCCCCCGCCCACCACCTCTGGGGACCCACTCAGTGATGTCTGAATGTCTTTGCACTGCATATCCTGAGCAGTGAAAGTTTCTAGCACATGCCCCCAACCCAGGGAATTTATTAACTATGCAGAACATTCGACTAACAACACAGGCATTTTTCACAAACCACAAAAGTAGACGCTAAGTATCACACAAAGTGGACACTCTAAGTTTCTTCCGTCGCTCTAATAAACCTCGTCGTGCACCTGACAGCGGACATGAAATCGACTTGGGAGACCACTTTGGGAATTAAAACTGACACTAGGCAGTTTGGTTCCCCCTACCCCCAACAAAATGTGGAGAAATGTACTGAGAAGCCCATGAAATTTATCAGAGTGTCCCATGAAATTTATAAGGGAACTCTTAATTTCCACAGGCCTCTCACCTTGTTCTCATCTGCTCTACAATAATTTCTGTCATGCACTAGACACGTGAGACCATTAATTCTTGTTTTCATCAACTTCTGAGCTGGGTACACATAGACGTCGTTTCTCCTGGTGAGGCTTTTTAAAAGCATTTCACTATCCCCGGAAATGGCTGAAATTAGCACAGAATCACCCATGCGTCTTAGAAACACAAACCTAATACGATATTTTTTTCATAACCAAATTAAAAGTTAAACCAAACCGTGTCTCCCAGACTGTCGGCAACTGTCAGGAACTGGCAATCCCTGTTTTCAAGTCGATAATTGTGAATACTTGAGTCTTTACTTGAGTTGGCATTAAAGTTGCGTGGGACTCAAGTGCCTGATAAGGATTGTGCTGGAAAGAGAACCTAAGCCAGGGACCCGAGTTTAATCCATTCCCCAGATGAACCAAATGGTAGAGACGTCAATCCTCAGCTCAGGGGCTTGTATCAAATACAACCCACAACACTCTGCAACCACCCAGAACTTTTTTTGGGTTTTGTGTTTTTTTGTTTTTTGGGGGTTTTTTTGGTGGTGTTGTTGGGTTTTTTTGGCAACCACCCAGAACTTTATAGAGGCTGGGAATTAGGTTTGCATGCTGATGCAACAGATTTCTGCATGACTTGACTCTGGTGACAGACTGCCACTCCACTTTCTCATTTCTCATCTTCAAACGCATGTCAGAATTACAAGGATAATTGCAAGAGAGGAGCTGACCTGGTTAAGACTAAGTATCCCCTTGCACATGGAACAAAAATCGCTGCTCAGTGTGCTGAATTTTTCTCCCAATTCTTAACGATGATTTATATGGTCTTACAGTATTAAAGCATTTGTTATTTCTGATCTAAGAAATAAAACAGCACTACGTACAGTAAGCTTCTTTTTGTCTTCCTTTCCACATATTGGGATCTTCAAACAAGCAGAAACATTTGCAGCACTGAACAATGTTAAGTGTTTGTACGGGCTCTAAGGCCTGATGATGATGGGCAAGCAAGCTGATCACAGGAAGGAATCACGCTCCCTGAGAAAGGAACCGTGTCCTCCCAAGCTCACTCCAACATGGGTGACGCTGGGTACCTAGTTGTCAGTAGACTTTACAAAAGTTTCCAGTTTCTTAGAAAGTGGGAAGGTAATCTGGCTTGGAGGGTGGGAGTCCTACCTCCTCTGGCCTCTGCATTCTCTCTCAGGGCTGGTGGCAGGTGTTCCAGAAAGGAAAGTACTCTGAGCTCTATTTAGGGTCATAGTTTCCAGGTTCGAAGGACGCAAGTGAAGAAAACTCTCATTTTCTTTTAAGCCTTCAGGCAACATGCACCAAGGTAGGGGAAGGAAAAAAAAAAAAATCACAGGAATTCAAAGGACACCCTTTGCAAGAATGAACGCTGTGAACTGTACCATAAGCACTGTTTGTGCTTATTTTCCAGTCTTGTGAGATTGGAAAACTACAACACTCACAATAATGACTCCGAGGCACTCAAGGGCCCAAAGTGTCTGCTGAATTGCTGGTGTGTGTGTTTGTATGTGTCTCTGTGTGTGTGTTTTAAGTAAAGTATGCAACATATCAAGGATAAGTTACATACTGCCTATTGTAATGGTGAGTAAACCGACAGTCAAAGCATGGGGCATAAACAGCCATCAGTTTCCCTAAACTTTTCACTAACATCATCCTTAACCATTCCTTTTTTTTTTTTTTTTTTTAAGATTTTATTTATTTGAGACAGAGAGACAGCCAGCGAGAGAGGGAACACAAGCAGGGGGAGTAGGAGAGGAAGAAGCAGGCTCCCAGAGAAGAAGCCTGATGTGGGGCTCGATCCCAGAACGCCGGGATCACGCCCTGAGCTGAAGGCAGACGCTTAACGACTGCGCCACCCAGGCACCCCAATCCTTAACCATTCTTTAAAAAAAAAAAAAAAAAGCCAACCCAACAACTGAGCAGCATCCCTTTTCCAAATGAAAATCCTGCCACAAGAGAGACAGGAAAAGCCTCAAGATCAGCTCACCTACCCTCTGACTCGTGAGGACGCACACGTTTTCAAGGACCTCACACAAGCAGGCGGGGCACCCAGGGCAGGACGAAAGCAGCCAAACCCGAAACACCAAGTCAATTCTTCTAAAAAAGATGCCACTCCTTAGGAGATCACAAAAAGGGAAATTATGGTCCCAAGTAAAATGCAGGCCAACAATTAGATGGAAACACACACTTAGGAATTCATGTTCCTCCTCCAACAATGTAACGCAAATGCAACATTCTCTTTGGCTTATTGTATCACCCCACTGGCAAAACTGCAACACCTCCATGTGTGGGTCCTGTTTTTGAAACCAAAGACAGGACTTGACAACCTACTGATACATTTCACATATTAAATATCTCTCGGGAGTACAGCGGAAAGATTCGCGAAACATTCCTCTGAAAGTGCATCAGAAAACACCCCATTCCGACTCATTTGACAGCAAGAATTAACTGGCATAGAAAAGAGCTAATCTTTGGCAGCCCCAACAAGACACCTGATATTCTTTCTTACCAATATGATTAAGCGGCAGTCAGGTTTTCGTCTTGCTTTTGATAATACCCACAGTGCAAACCCTGCTTTCTGAGGCAAACACATGGGCTCAAGTGTGCGAAAGTGCGAAGTTTGCAGTCATCAGAGAGAAACACAAAGGAGGGTACTGGGAGAGTGGAGGGGTTCCCCTAAAGGTATCTGATCCTGAGTTGAATGCAATTACCAGGACCTGGAGGGCGGAGCTGACAGGCCGGCATCTTGGTTAGTGCTGGGGGGGGGGGGAAGCTGGGTGACCATGGAGGCACCAAAGACGCCTCTGGGGTGATGGACTAATGTTCTGCAGCCCCATTTTGGTGCTGGTTACACAAACCTACGTGTGTGCTAACATTCATAAAACCGTACACGTAAAGAGATAATAGTCAATATTCTCAAATAATAACAGATCATGTATACACATGCATGCATATAAACCAGCCCTGAAATTTAAGTTAGGGGTGGGGGAGGAGAGAGACAAGGAAAGAAAGGAAGCAAGTGCTGGACACCATCATAACTAATAAAGATGCATTTGCACACCCAATTCCCAACCTCAGAGTGGAGGAAGATATCAGCATGTG
This sequence comes from Ailuropoda melanoleuca, assembly GCF_002007445.2. NCBI lineage: Eukaryota > Metazoa > Chordata > Mammalia > Carnivora > Ursidae > Ailuropoda > Ailuropoda melanoleuca. The sequence continues at coordinate 6,947,576 of NC_048238.1, read as the reverse complement.
GGGCTCTGAGCATAATAATCCTACCTCCTTCCAAACCTGAGAAATAAACTCTATTTTCTCTCTAAGTAAATGAATGACAGGGAAAGAAACTGATCTGCCCAAAGATGCAGTAAGGGCATGGGAGCTGGCTACAAACCAACGTTCCCCCATGGCCACGTCATCGGCCCCAGGGCCACCAGGAGCCCAAGAAGGACCCCCCCCCACCGCGCAGGCCGAGTGTGCATGCACCCCTCTGGGGTGAGCAGGACATGGGACCGCGGGTGGGCTCGGGATGCCCGGGCGCGCGGCAGAACCAGCCTCTAGGCACTAAAGGCGCCCCTTTTCAGCTGAGATTTGGAAAATGCAGGTCCATGTCCGGCTCCCCTCGCTTGCTAAATTTGAGCAGTCGGAGGAACGGATGGACACTGACGCAGCATGGCGGACTGCAAGCAGCCAAAACTTCACTCACTTGCCCACACCCTCCCAAGCGCCGGGAGGGCCTGCAGGTGCCGGGGTAACCTCGCCTCCAGGCTCACCCACACTGCGCTGGGTAAAAGACAGTCGGCGCAAACAGGAGACAGGTACCGTCTTTTCCGTAATACATATCAAAAGCACACAGAAGCTGACCAAAACTAAGACCTAGCCAGTGTGCAACACATCAATAGAACCAAGAGGAAAAAGTTGAGAAACACGCCTTCAGGGTGCATTTGCGTCTAGGGGCTCTAAACCACTTGGGTTGAGGGGGAGCTTTAGGCAACGAACAGCCGCCCCCCAACACCTGTTGGCCTTGTGTCTATTCCTTCTTGCGAGTCCATTCACTCCTACCTCCTCTCTCCCCCTCCTCCTGTGAGCATCAGAAACGTCCTTTCTCAAACTGCGATATGTATGATGGGATTTACTTCCTAATGGATTCCCAAAAAGCACACGTGTACCGTGAGAATACAGAACTTAATATATAGCTTCTGCTTGGCACCCACGTCCCCCCTCCCCAGATTCTCTCCCCCATGCAGTCAATACTGAATGTTTAATTCAGGGTTGGCATGCCCACCTTGGCACCTCTGGCATTTGGGTCCAGAGCATTCTTTGTGGTACGGACTATCCCGTGCAATGTAGGATACCTGGCAGCATCCACAGACCCCCCCTAGATGCAAGGAACACCACCATCCCCCTCCCCCTACATTCGTCCCCCACTCCGTGTCAACCGAAAATGTTTCTAGATGTTTCCTTGAAGGTAGTGGGCAAAAATGCCCCCACTGAGAACCCTTAATTGACTGCCAGATTCTAGAGTTCACTGCTCAAAGCACAACTGTCATAAACCACCATCTCCCCTGTCCTCCTCTCCAAAGACGTCCCTGTCTTTGGAAGGGAATGTCATCCCCATCTCCAGCTCTGTTCCCACCTGCCACAGCACCCAGATTCCTCTGCAAGACTGAAAAATCTCCTTTCCAGTGTCTTCACTTTAAATCTGCCCCAATTCCATTCTCCACTGGCTTCCAGTTCACGTCTGCAGTCTTCGCTCATGTACGGACTGTCAACAAGTATTTCAGAGCAGAGACACCGAAGCGACCCTGCCCACGCCCTGCACACAACCATCTTTAGTCAAGTTCCCCGCATGCTGGTCAAGAAGCCACCCGGGCAGTGAATTTCTTAATGACAGCGTTTTTCCCTTGAGGTCTTCAACGCATTTTCTCAGACCAGGCTCTCTGTGGCCCATATAAACATGTTGATTTTGCTAGGCCCTTCCCACATCCAGCTCTTATTTTGGCTTTGCTGGGTCTCATTTTGCCAATCTGGCCAGGGTAGTCCGTTTGGTCAGGCCCCATGGAAAGGATGGAGGGGGGAAGGGCCGAGGAGGGCAAGACCCAAAGGGAAAACTCACATCCAGTCTCTGCTCAGGAGGCCAGTTACTTCCTTCATACTAAAAATAGTTGGGGGGAGGGAGGGAGGGAGAGAGGATTTACTGTTCCAAGTTTAAAAAAAAAAAAAAGTGTTTACAAAATGACTTCAGTCTTCCTTCCTGATTGAAACTATTTTTTCAATGTCTTTAAGAGTGAAAGATTAACAACTTAGTGGATGTAGCACATTATTATTTTTTTTTTTAGGGGGGGAAAAAGGGCGCAAACACAAGGTATCAGGAAAGCAGAGCTGAGACAGCATCATGTCAGACACAGAGCGTCTGGGACTGTCACCTAGGCCGCGCCCTGGGCCTGGCGGAGCCCGGGGCGCAGCGCCATGGAATCCGCACGCCCCAGCAGAGAGCAGGCAACGGGCAGTGCCAGGTATGAGCCAAGCTGGCTGAGGTGGTCGCCGACCCAACCGGTGACTGAGACTCTCAAATCCTGGCGCAGAGGACCTCCGTGAGCTGGCTCTCTGGGCCTGGCCTCCCGCGGCAGAAACCCCTTTCCCACCTCTGGGAGACAATCGGGGACAACCTCGGTATTTAGTAAGGACTTTCAGCCACACACCGACGGGGCACACCAGAGCCTTGAGGAAGCAACAGTGAGTGAGGACAAAGGGCAGAAGGGTGGTCTGGGAGGTCACCTCTCGGACAGACATGAAATTGGGTTTCCCCCATCCTCATTTACAAATAAAATGTCTAACCCATTACTATAAAAACTACAAAGAACTGTGAAAAGGACACATCAACAAAGTAATGAAAACAACATCCTGACTCAGGGACCTGGCACACAGGAAACAGCTATAGCACTCAGCCATTTTTTAAAAAAAACACTTCGACGATTGTGAAATCTCACTTTGCTGGAAAGACTCCCTATCAGCCTTTTTAATACGAAAGAGTCTGACCTCAAGAGACGGAACCTCAAAATTCAAGACTCAGACTTCCAGGGGGTGGGGGGGGAGGGTGCTGAAAGCCTGTGGCAGCCATAGCAAGCCAAGGCTAAACACATCACACAAGGCCACACCCGCAATCACCCACACAGGGCCTTACTGAGGCCCACAACCTGGGCTCCCGAACAGCCCGGGGGATGCTCACCGCTATCTGCGTAGGCCGCCATCTTGGGGGCGGGCTAAAGGCTCTGGCTTTTTTTCAGATGGGAACACCAACGCAGAGATGCTACCTGCCTCCCCCACGGTTAAACACGCAGGGAGAGACGCTGACTTGGGAGTCCCGGTTTTCTAATTCAAAACTGATCCCAAGCACCCCGATCCAAAACCCCAGCTCTCAAATGCAGGTTAAGAATCCATTCCCTGGGGGCTGGCTCAGCCAGTAGAGCACGAGACTCCTGATCTCAGGGCCATGAGTTCAAGTCCCACGTTGGGCGAGGGAGGGAGGGAGGGAGGGAATCCCTTTGCTGAAATCACTTTCCTGGGTCAATCACTGGCGGAAATGGGTCTTTTTTTTTTTTTTAAGTTTACCTGTGAATTATTTCAAACTTTTATAGCTTCTCCCCTCCCCCCACAAAAAATACACTGTTTTATTAATATTTATTGTAGTAACTACAGGGTAGCACACTCTAACAGAACTTTCTGTGTGTACTGTGCTAATATGGCAGCCACCAGCCACTGACATCTACTGAGCACGTGAATCATGGCTACAGGGACTGAAAGAACAGAGCTGTTAATTTTCTGGAGTTTTAATTAATTTGAATCTCAATGTTCACATGTGGCCAGTGGTTACCATACTGGACAATGAAGCTATGAAAGCAATTCCTCCACTGTGGTCAAAGTCTCTTGATTCCTCGGAACTACGTCTGTGTCCATACACAAGTTTCTATGCAGACTCTCATTCGTGAATGTGTGTATGTAACTTGAACAGCTTTAGATGTCCAAACGTGAAAACTCATGCTAGGGAGACATGAAAACAGGAACATCAAGCTTAAGAGCTGGGCTTGAGGAACCAATCTTCCCTCCACTATGTATTAGCAAGTCGGTGTTCTCGGCAGCGGAATGGAAATAATAATTGCTAGGCACAGGGCATAAGTGCCTGTAAAATCCTCAGCGCACGGCATTCCAATAACATAAAGACAATTATTTGATTTGCACAAGAGCACAACTAAAATTTACAGGCAGCTTGACAGTTTTCAGAAAACTTACACATTCTTTCTGTCCTCATAATACACAGTGAGACCACGATTTCAATTCCCCTTTTTTATTTTTACACGTGTAGAAATGATGCTCAGAAAAGCTGCAGGCCTTCAAGGTCAGCAGGGCGGGCCCTTTCACTACTTTAGGCCAAATGGGGACAAAGGCTAGGTTTCTAGCCAAGCACATGTGGCAAGACTGACTTGGATTCAAGGGCTCTGTCCACCTCTTTGCGGGCTCTAGAACCACTGAACCCGTCCTAACAGTCCATTCAGGGACACTCCTGATGCCATGGCCCAGGAGCCTAGAGCTCCCACAGGCGAAGGTGAGATGAAAACCAACCATGAGGTCACATCCACACCATCCCTACTCAGCCCATAAAACATTCAAACAGGAAGGGTGAGGAAATGGGGGTGTTGATAAGTGCTGGACTGATTAAGCTCTGTCTACAAGCAAAAAGAAAAGCCAACCCCAGAGGATCGAGTAACACTTGCCCCGCAGTGCACACCAACTAAACTACCAAAAAATCTCAATTTTTGTCCCACAGGTGTGTGTTCACTTAAGGACTGGAATCCCCTTAAGGGCCACTTTAATAAGTGGGTCAAGAGATGAACTTCAACTTTTATCCCTGGATTAGTTATCCAGCTGGCTGGTTTTCCACGAGAATCTGCAGCACACTGGAGACATGAAGATCCTTTAAAATAGAAGTGTCATCTTAACGTCTTCATCGTGGCATATTCAACATTCTTGCCCCCCACCCCCACCACCTCTTTTCTAGGAATGACTAGTTGTAAACTTTTCATAAAACCGTCAAGAGCCATTTGCTACCCGGAAGCCACCGCTTGGGACCTTCGCAGGGCTCTCCCTTCGCCCCCCTCTCCCCTCCCCCTCCCATCTAGAGTCCCGCCCCTCCCCTTCCAGGTTAAACCAGGGACTCAGGCGGCGCATCAGGAGAGAAAAACATCCAGAAGTCGGGTCAAGCCACATGTGACAATACTAACCAGAAACGGCTGCAGATGCAAGAGAAGGTGGGTTTTTGTTTCTTTAGGGGTTCTGCTCCACAACATCACCGACTAGGGGGAATTAAAAAATCCACCTCCGACTCTAACTTTGTGGAATTTCCAGTGCAGGAGGCTCGGAGAATGCCAGGCCGTGCAGCGAGTCGGGGCCGAGGCCTGACCGCGCGCTCCGGCAATGCACGTGAAGTCCAAGCCCTACCCCAGCGCGGGCGGGCCTCTAGCGACCCCAAATTGTCATATACCAGGCGGTCACCGACGCCCGAAGGCGCAGCCCCACGCCGTTCCGAGCATCGCCCCCTCCCCGTAGGGATGGTCCCCCTGGGGAGCACAGCCCAAGACACGGATCTGGGGGCACCCCTCCCCCGAGCCCCAGGAGCAACAGGTCTGCACCCTCTCCAGGCCGCGCTCTGCAGACCCCCGCCTTACCAGGGGCGCCTCCCCCCCCCACACACACACAGAGATGTCCCCCTCTGCCAGGTCCCCTCGCTCGGGCCGGGGAGCTCCGGACTTCCTTGACAGTTTCTGCGTCTCGGAAACTGAACAGCCGCCTGGCCCGCGCCGCCTCGCCCGCCACTCAC
>NC_048238.1:6903870-6941363 GCF_002007445.2 Ailuropoda melanoleuca | reverse complement strand
CGGCACGGGCAGTGACCTCCGGGGTTGGCGGGGGAGAGCGGCCGCCAGCGCGCCGACCCCGGCCGGGAGAAGTTCCAGGGGGGCTGCCGCCGCCCGGGCCGGCCCCTCCCCCACAGCCGGGGGGGGGAGCGCGCCCCAACCCCCAACCCGTCCCCTCCCCCACGGCCGGGGGAGGGGAACCCGAGTCCATTCGGCCCCGCCCCTGCGCCCTGGGGGGGCCGCGTCCCAAACCTGCCCCTCCCCCACGGCCGGGGGAGGGGACTCCAGGCCCGCCCCTCCCCCAAGGCGAAGGGGGGGGTGAGTCCGCACCCCCCACGGCCTCTGGGGAGGCCCCGCGTCCCAATCCAGCGCCTACCCCACGGTGGGGGGACCTGCGACCCCACACAGCCCTTCACCCAGAGCTCTCCCCTCGCCCCCACGGCTAGCGTGGGTGAGGGGAATTCGGGCCTCTCCCTTTCCCCGTGGCCTCCTGGGCGATGAAGGGTACTCGGGCCTACCCCGACGCAGTCCTATTCCCAAACCCTGTCTTTTCCCCCCACTGCCAAGAGGGGACAGGAACCCGGGCCACCACCCCCGCGGTTTCTAGGGGGGAGGGGAACCCGAGCCACTGCTAGAGTGTTACCCTCCCCCACCTCAAAAAAGAAGCCGCTCAGCTGCCCTAACAACCCCCTGCGAGCTGCCCGAGGGTGCATCTCTCAAAATGGGCGGTTTAGAGGACACCCCAAAGGCCTCTTCCCCCTCCCAAAAAAGTGGAGACTCAGGCGGAGCCTCGACCTTTGCAAAACACCTCCCGGAAAGAGCCAGAAATGCTTGGGGAGAAAGAAACTCAGACACACAGAAGTGGAGGCCAGGAGCTCGGTTGAGGAGGGGGGAGCCTGTGGAACTAGGGGTACCTGGGCCCTCGGGCCTCCTCACTCCCGACCCCCACCCCACCCACAGGCTTTGCAAAGGGTTTTATGTTGCAATGGCTTATTCGGCCCAGCCCTAGAGCACCAGAGTCCCCAGAGCCTCTTCCTCCCCTCCAGTTTGGAGACCCCTGCCCACCGCTCTCGGTCTTAATTCAATTAAACAGATACCGCGCCCACCACCCAACACTTCAGCGTCTGCTTTGTTGAATATTTTAAGATAACTTTGCCCCTCCCTTTGGTGTGTAATGAGCTTTGCGCTCCGAGCCCAGTACACTCAGCATTTTAAACTGTAACCTCACTTGCTCCTTTCTGGGACACTGGACCATTTGTTGTTCAGGTTGTTGGGGGGGAGGGGCCCGAGTTGAGTTTTTAAGGAGCTGGTCTCCATCAAAAAGGCGGACCTAAAAATTACTCTGCCAAATATTGCTGTAAAACGTCAATGATGTAAAACGACTGTTGCTACACCATTATTAGAGCACATCAATAAAAAATACACACTTACACAGTCTCCATAATTGTCAATCAGCAGAATAGATTGTGTCTTATTATGTATCAGTTGCCATTCAAGGCCCCCCCAAAGGACGTGGTGGGGCCTTCCCTTGAGCCTGCCCTTCGTTGCTCCCCGGCTCCCTGGGCTTGTGCGGACTGATGCTGAGGTATTACATGCAATCGAAAAACCAAGGGTGCAATTGAAAGCCCGAGCAAGCTCATGATGCAACCCGGCCCGGGTTACACGTGCTTCCCTTCCCCCACCGCCTGCTGGTGGGAGCGCTGCGTTTTTTCCGCCTGTAGGGTCACATTGTGGTTGATTGATTCTCCTTTCGCCTTGCTCAGTCATTCAGATTTGGAAAGTAAATAACAAGTTGACATCATTACAGCTTTCGGCTTTGCGGGGACGCGGCCCTCGGTTACCGCACACTCTCGAGTAGCCGCGCAGCCGAACTGGCCCTCTGGCTTGCCAGCCCTGCCTGTCGTTAGCTGCTTGGAAATTCCGAGCTGAACTTAGTGAAAAGGCCTCTTTGTATGTTTTGATTACTTGGCAGGTGCCAATCATTTGAAGTATAGGAAAGTGCTGGAAATCCTCACTCCAAACTATGACCGCTGTGACCAATTTTCACAGCTGGTCTTCGGTAACTAACATTAGGAGTGAGCTCAGAATCCATCACGTCTCTTTGGTAATGCCCCTACAATCCCAAAGGTCTTCTTGCAAGTAAGGAACACAGCTTATCCTAGGACCCCTAAGGGACTTGGTAAGACCCCGACAGGAAAATAGACCGCGACGTTTATCATGATACCGCTGAAATTCCTCTTTCTGAAATGCTAGATGGGTGGTAGGTAGGTGGTAAATTAGACTATTTTATCTCATGTGTTTTGCAGATTTACTCAAATGCGTGTCCTATAAGGTGGGAGAAAACAAGGAAAATAAAGCAGAGAAGGAACGGAGCACTGTGAAAAAAGTAAAGGTTAATATGGAGTGTGTGAGCAGCAGTGATTTCCGCCGGTATCCACCGTGCAAGACCTACATGCCAAACAATTATTTTTGGTTGCTGACTGGAGGGAGCTGACAAGAGTCGGCTTGCAACAAATGCTATCAGTATTTCCCCCTAAACAGTAGCCAAAATTTTAATTAAAAGGCAGGAGGAGCCCACGCAAATATACTCCACTAATTTGAGGAAAGGAGCAAAGGCATTTTAATGGAGAAAGAATATCCTTTTTAACAAATGGTTTTAGAACAATTGGACCTCCATATGCAAAAAATAAGACACCATTAAGAGAATGAAAACACAAGCCACAGACAGTGAGAAAACATTTGCAAAATCCGTATCTGATAAAGGATTGTATCCAAAATATACAAAGAACTTTTAAAACTAAGTAAGAAAACAACCTAATTTAAAAACGGGCAAAAGATCTGGAACTATCTCACCAAAGAGATACACAAATGGCAAAAAAGCATATGAAAACATGCAGAACATCATATATCCTTAGGAAATAGTACATTAAAACAAAAATCTGGGGGCACCTGGCTGGCTCAGTGGGAGGAGCGTGTGACTCTGGATCTCAGGGTTGTGAGTTTGAGCCCCACACTGGGCGTAGAGATGACTTAAATAAATCAACTTTAAAGAATAAATAAAACGAAATACCACCTCACGTCTATTAAATGATAACACCAGTGCTAACGGGACGTGGAGCAACAGGAACTCTCCGACATGGCCCGTGGAGTACAAAATGATATGGCGACTTTGGAAGACTGTCTAGCATTTCTAGACGTTGGCCTACCATATAATCCAGCAATTGTGCTCCTAGGTATTTACCCAACTAAGTTGAGAACATGTCTACACAAAACCCGCACAGGACTGTTTATAGCAGCTTTACTCGTAATGGCCAAACACCGAAAGCAGTCAAGAAGCCCTTCAGTAGGTGAATGGGGAAACCGTGGCCCATCCATAGGACAGAATATTATTCAGCCATAAAAAGAAATGAGCTCTCAAGCCATGAAAAGACAGGGAGGAACTTGAAATGCGTATCACTAAGGGAAAGTAGCTCATCTGAAAAGGCTGTATGCCATGTGCTTCCAATTCTGTGACACTCTAGAAAAGGCGAAACTAAAACAGATCGGGGTGGGGGGGCGGTTCTGGGGATGGGAGACGAGGGATGGACAGATGGGGCACGGGGCATTTTCAGGGCAATAAAACTGTTCCAAATGAGACTATAACAGCAGGTATAGGACCTTTTACATTTGTCCAAACACTTAGAACTGCACAACACAGTCAACTCTAATGTAAAATATGGATTTGATCGATATTGATTCATTAATTGTAACAAATGCACCACACTTAGGAAAGATGTTAGCACTGGAAACTGTATGTGAGAGGCAGATACTATGGGAATTCTGTACTATATGCTAAATTGTTTTCTAGATCTAAAAATGGTCTTTTAAAAAAAAATGAGTCCATTCTTTAAAAAAAAAAAAAAGGTAGGAAGAGGTATCAGACTTCTTTTTTTTTTTAAGATTTTATTTATTTATTTGACAGAGAGACAGCCAGCGAGAGAGGGAACACAAGCAGGGGGAGTGGGAGAGGAAGAAGCAGGCTCCCAGCGGAGGAGCCTGACGTGGGGCTCGATCCCAGAATGCCGGAATCACGCCCTGAGCCGAAGGCAGACGCTTAACGAGTGCGCCACCCAGGCGCCCCAAGGTATCAGACTTCTCATAAGACTTTATGTCCAGTTTTCATTGACTCCAGTATCTAATTTCCCCTGGGCTCATCTAACTTTCAAAGATTGCTAACCCATAGGCCAATATTTGTTTCCATGAGTGGCCCACTCAGAAAGCCGCAAGAGGCCAGAACCGACATGCTGGATGTCACAACGATCCTTTCTTGATGTTCACGGAGCATGTCTTAGCTTTGAGTAAGTGTCCACCACGATCTTTCCTTATGAGACGAGGAGGGGGTAGGTGTGCTTTCCCACTTCACTTATCAGCCTCAAGCCTTTCTTTGCTCTGGGGCTTTGCTTCCAATTTCTCTTAGAAACTGGAAAGAAACTATTAAAGGGGCCCATGAGATGCTACTTGGAGAAGTAAACAGGAGGAGAGAGGACAAAGAGGTCCATTGCCTGCCACGGATGGGGTCACAGCCTCCTTGGTTCCCCTTGACCTGGATGGGCACCAATCCTTTTTTTAATATGATGGTTTGGGATGAACTGTGCCCCCCCCCAAAATCATATATGGAAGCCCTAGGCCCCAGTCCCTTAGAATGTGACTGTATTTGGAAATACAGCCTTTAAAGTGGTAAATACGTTAAATGCAGTCATTAGGGTGGGCCCTTATCCAATGTGACTACTGTCCCTATAAGAAAAGTTGACTAGGACACAGATACGCACAGAGGGAAGACCATGTATGGACACTGAGAAAAGACCGCCATCTACACACTAAGGAGAGAGACCCCAGGGGAAACCAACCCAGCCAACACCTTGATATTAAACTTTCAGCATCCAGGACTGTGAGAAAATAAATTTCTAGTTAAACCACCCAGGCCGTGGTCCTTTGTTAGGCCAGCTCCAGCCGGCTAATGCATGTGAATTGTTGATTTTTTTTTTTTTTTTCCTATTTGGAATGTCACGTTCAGTTCACATCATTTGAATACAGAGAACACCTTGCATTTGGTATGGGGTGTTCATGCAGGATATTGGATCTGATTCTCCCCGTAATACTGGAGGGCTGGGATTTTTATCTCCAATATTCAGAGGAGAAGACCAAACCGAAGAGGTTAAAGGATCAAGGAAGGGGGGTTTGTAACCATTTCTGTGCCTCAGACCTTCATTAGCAATTCAGTGAATATTGTTTCTAAACGCATAAAATACATAACATAGTACAAAAGATTACAAAGAAAACCGATTATGTTAAAATACAGTTATCAAATATTTTTAATAATTCTAATATAGTAAAACACGTGCTTCCTTTTCAGTCCTTCCAACAGCAAGCTCTAGAAATGGCTCTAATAACTTCTGTCATTTCAAAATAGTGATGAGTATAAAACAAATCTGCTTCAACTGTAACCTGCTCTAAAAATAAATCAGACTTCTCTTGGTGACAAATTGGTAACAAATTAAAGATACTGTTAATGCTGCTGTCATTCACCCAAGAGGAATACAGATATTCATAGTTGTCTGAAACGCTGAATTTCAGTTAGTGATTAGTGATCCTAAAACGGCAGTTTCTACCGGTGTACGTACACAGACCCCCTGAAATCTCTCCCTGGGGTCTTCCTGCCCGGGGACAAAGTGTAAGCCGGCATCCTCACTTCTCTAAGACCCTTCCACCGAGGGACTCATTCATGCCACCACCACGGACCCCTCCCATGGGACCTGGACCGTGAGATTAAGGTGAGGCGAGTTTAAGGGGACACCAAAACCATACTCAAGATAAATAATATTATAATGCCCCATTTTAAAACTCACAATTAATGCAAAAAAAAAAAACAAAAACAAAAACCACAACACCCTCCATGATGAACAAAACATCAAAACGTAAAATAGAGACAGGATCTGACCCTACCAGGCATACGGCACCAGGCACTGGGAAGGAGGAACTACCCGGAAAGATTAAACTCCCTACCTTGATGGAGCATCTGTTCCAGAGCAGGAATTGGCAGATGACAGCTCCTGTACCTGTGTCCATACAGCCCACAAGGTAAGGATAGATTTTGAAATGATGGGGGCAGGGGATCGACAGAAAAATGATACCTGGTGACATGTGAAAATTATCTGAAATTTGAATTTCAGTGCCCATCAATAAAGGTCCACTGCAACACAAAGACACCCAATCCTTTACTGCTTCTAGGGTCATAACGGCAGAATTAAGTGGCTGATACATACCCTACGCCCCACAAAACGTAAATAACGTGGACTGTCTGGCAGGTTCCAGAAGGTGTGCCGACCCTTGTTTCTGAGAGACTGACTGATTCAACATTCTTCACATAACTTTTTCCTACGAAATTTTTTATCTTCATTATTGTGTGTTTTTTTTTCCAAAAAATTTTCAGATTCAATTAAATTAAGCACCGTTTTGGGGAGCATCTGGGTGGCTCAGTTCGTTAAACATCTGACTCTTGATTTCTGCTTAGGTCTTGATCTCAGGGTCGTGGGTTCAAGCCCTGTGTTGGGCTCCATCTCAGCTTGGAGCCTATTTAAAAACAAAACAAACAAAAAAAAAACACTTTTTTTTTTCATATTTAAGAAAAAGGAGGAGGACAACGATGGTAGGAAAAAAGCACAGATTGCCTTTAGGAACCAACCTCATCCTGTTAGTGGATGTTGATGGATCCTGGAAGAGCAGAAATGCCTGTGGGTGAGGCACAGACACGCACTCAGGGAGTAAAGGTCGTCAGAAAGACTTAGCAAAAGTAAACGTATCCTGACAGGCGCACACACTGGTGGGCAAAGGAAGAACCGAGACTATAGGAACTCGACATTTTTTTGTATCTCACAGAGTCCGGTTGGGGAGATACAGTTACGAACATACCCATTTTACAGAGGTGACAAGTTGAGTCTCAGGTTTGTGACTGTATCAGTTTCCTGTCACTGCTGCAACAAATTACCATACACCTAATGGCTTCAAACCAGTGTATCAGCGGACCATTCCGGAGCTCGGAAATCCCGCCTGGGTACCACAGGGCTAACTAATATCAAGGTGCTGGCAGGGCTGGGGTTCTCCCAGAGGCCCTGGGGAAATTCTGCGTCCTCGCCTTTCCCCATGTCCAGAACCCACATTCCGTGGCACGGGACACATCGCGTAATTCCCACCTGCTGTTGTCTTGCCTCCTGCTTCCAATTCCAAAAGTCCCAGTGATTAGATTGGGCCAACCTCTGTCAGCCATCACAGTCTCTCCATGGCATCTTCTTCATTCAGCGACCTGTGCAAAGTCCCTGCCGACTCGGAAGGTGGCACCTTCGCCGGTTCCAGGACGTTGGGGTGGGCACCTCTGTGCGTGGGCCACGCTCTGCCTGCCACACTGCACTTGTTGCAGAAGGGACGCAAAGCCGAGTTACATCCCGCAGCGGATTCCAAAACCCACGGTCTCTCTGATACTAACCTTGTTGCCTATCAGTCGGTGAATAATTTCACAGCCCGCCCACCCAGCAACACCCGACGCAATGAACAGGACACACGGCCCAGGTTTACTCAACGTGCACAGGACAGGCGAGAGTTCCAATTCGGCCCGAATAATACACAGCCATCACAGCTACAAAATAACAGCACATCATAATTCTCAAAAGTCCGCTCCTCCGCCCCTTCTCTTTGGTAAAGCATATTTTGTTATAAGAAGTGATGTGCTTTTTTATTTTTCCTCCCTTTGTTTCCACCTCTGCCTGGAGTGTTTAAAACTGGCTGGAGAGAACAAGGAGGGGAGAGAGGCTGGTTTTATAAATAGTTGCCACACAAAACTCATCTCCCACATAGTGAAGCACGACACCACACTGAAAGAAAATCCAGCAGTTTCAAGAAAGGCACAGGTGAAACCAGATGGAGGTGGAACGTTCGCGTTTTTCCCCCCACTGCCTTTGTCATAAAGTCTTTTTGATGTTGTTTTTACAAAATGAACAGCCACCTGATAAGATCAGACATCTGTCATGTGCGAATATGCCCCGGTCTCCCGTCCTCATTATAAACCCAAGAGAAAGGAAAACTTAGGGTCACACAAAAAATCTGTACACAAATAGCTTTCTTCATAGTTGCCAGAACCTGGAAACAATCTGGACGTCCTTTGACAGAAGAATGAATAAATGAACTGTGTGTCTCCATACAGTGGAGCAGTCATGAGCCCTTACAGGGTACCTGCTTTACGCCCCGGCGACAATGTCCACGCGTCGCCAACGTAAATCGCCACGTGAAAAAGAAGGCAGTCTCAAAGGCCAACATTCTCCATGATTCCATTGACAGTATATGGCTTTCTGGAACAGGCAAAGCTACTGAGATCATTGTTTCCTGGGGGTGGGCGTCAGGAAGGACATGGACTACAGAAGGCCAAGGGGCAATTTTGGGGGGGGGGACCAAGGTGTTCTGTATCTTGATTTCGGTGCTGGTTTCATCCCTGTAAATGTTGGCCAAGACTCATAGGAATGTACTCTGAAAGGTAGACTTTACTGTAAGTAAATCATGCCTCAATAAAATTGACCACAAAAACAAAAGGAAGGAAGGAAGAGAGAGAGAAAGAAGGAAAGAAGGTAGAAAGAAAGAAAGAAAGAAAGAAAGAAAGAAAGAAAGAAAGAAAGAAGAGAGAGAGAGAAAGGAAGGAAGGAAGAAGGAAGGAAAGAAAGAAAAGAAAGAGAAAGAGAGAGGAAGGAAGGAAGGAAGTGGTGCGTGGGTGGCTCAGTCGGTTAAGCGTCTGCCTTCAGCTCAAGTCATGATCCCAGGGGCCGAGCCCCACACGTTGAGCTCCCTGCTCAGTGGGGAGCCTGCTTCTCCATCTGTCTGTCCCTCACCCCGCTCTTGTGCTCTCTGTCACTCTCTTTCTCTCTCTCAAATAAAATCTTAAAAAAAAGAGACAGAGAGAGAAAACCCAGAAGGTTGGAGGAAAACACTGTAAAACTCAACGAAATTACATCACAGGGCTCTTCTGCCGTACATGCTTAAGGACGACGTTTTGTTTGTTGTTATTTTGACTACATCACAGCCACTTGATAAGATCAGAAATCTGTCGTGTAAAATTCTCAAAATGTCCCTAAGGGAGTGGGGAAGAGAGAGATCATTTTAATGTCGTTTTGAGATAATAATGAGAATGAGTCACGTTTCTATAAGTAAGTATTTCAGATAACCCGACCCCCGCTCCCCCACTCACGGAAGCCCACGCCAGCGCATGGCCATCAATTGCTCAGGTGGGGGGCCGACTTGACCAGACAGAGGCTTTCCCAGGAATTGTCTGAGCAATGGCTAAGAGCACAGAAGGAAGGAATGCTTTCTGGAATGGGGAAACAAAAAGTATGTTCCCCAAAGGATAGTTTGCCTTTGCAAAGACCCCCCTCGACTAAAATAGCTTTTTCGAATGAGTAGATAATCCCAAGGTGCTTTGAATTTTTAGACATTAAAGTTCTACCCAGAATGGTAAAAGTCGAAAATGGCAAGGTTTCATACATGAGCTAAGAATATGACACAACGGCTGCACCTCCCCTAGCCTTCCATAGTTTTATACAAAGAGGACAAAGACGGGCATTACAGCTACCGCACGACATATATGGTTCTAGTTTTAAGATATCCTAATGTTTGTTGAAACGTTATATAATGTAGTGAAATATAATAAAAACTTAAGAATGTCCAAACACCTGGGGCGCCTGGGTGGCTCAGTCGTTAAGCGTCTGCCTTCAGCTCAGGTCATGGTTCCAGGGTCCTGGGATCAAGTCCCGCATCGGGCTCCCTGTTCAGCGGGAAGTCTGCTTCTCCCTCTGGGCTCCCCCTGCTTGTACTCTCTCACTCTCTCCATCAAATAAATAAATAAAATCTTTAAAACAAAACAAAACAAAGCATCTGACCCACATTCCTCAAAACTGTCACGGTCATGAAAAACAAGGAAGGATGAGAGCCTCTCACAGCCCAGACGAGCCTAAGGGGTCATGATGATAAGTGCAATCCACATTGCACTTGGGTGGGATCCTGGGTGGGATCTAGGACAGATAAAGATATTCGCGGAAACAGTGGGGAGATCCAGATAGAGCCTGGAGTCTGGTCAATTTGACTGACTGACCACAGTTGACGGATTAGTTGTGACAAGTGTCCCACGGGGATGTAAGGTGCTGTCAGTAGGGGAAACTGGGTGAGGGGTAAACAGAACTCTCAGCCCTAAGTTTCTGTAACTCTAAAACGACTCTAAAATTTAAAAATTTACTTAAACAAATTAGAAAGTTTTCAGTTGACTTGCGAGAATTATGTTTAATTGGAAAACATTTCTGTATTGACACGTACACACAATTGCATTTTTAAGAAACTGAAAATGACGTCACTTGAGAATAGTCGTGAAGAGTGGAGAGTGGGTCTTGGGCAGGGACCAGGAAAACCGGTCCCTGGGAGAGTGGGAGAGTCTCTCTTCCCACTTTGCCTGCTGGGACCTCACCTCCCTGGGCCCCTGCTGTTCCCGAAATGTCTCCTGCTTGTTCCTGAGTCCTTCACCCACTGTTTTTTCTGAGGGCCGTTTCCTTGCCCTGCTTCCTCCTGCCCCTCGGGACTCTCAAGGTTCTGTTGGGCTCTGGGCCCTGCCCTCTCCATCTCCATCACTGTCTTTCATGGGCCCAGATGCTCGAGTTCTTTTGGTCATTTGTTCACATTGTCTTTTCCACTAACTCGAGTATGAGCTCAGTGGAGAAGAGGAGGGTGAGGACAGAGGGATGCGAAGGGAAGGTACCTGTCTTGGTCTCTCGATGTGTCGACTTGGCTAGGCTACCATCCACAGTTCTTTACTCAAACACTGTGTCCGTTTCCTAGGGCTGCTTTAACACTGCACCAGCAAATGGGTGGCTTCAAACAACACTAACTTACTTTTTCACGGTTCCGGAGGCTAGAAGTCTGAAATCAAGATGCTGGGAGGACCGTGTTCCCATTGATGGCTCTGAGCAGTATCCTTCTTTACTTCTTTTTTTTTTTTTTAAGTAGGCTCCACACCCAACGTGAAGCCCAATGTGGGGCTCAAACTCACAAGCGTGAGATCAAGACCTGAGCTGAGATCAAGAGTCAGACGCTCAACCAACTGAGCCACCCAGGCGCCCCAAGAATCCTTCTTTACTTCTTCCGCCATTGATGGCCAACAGTCCTTGGTGTTCCTAAACTTATAGCTGCCTCATTCCAATCCCTGCCTCTATCTTCACATGGACTTCTTCCTTCTGTGTGTGTGTGTGTCCAACTCTCTGTCCTTTTCCTTAAAAGAACACCAGCCTGGCCCTCCTAATTGCATGCCCTACAAATTTCAGGCATACCTAGCCAGCCCCCAGAACGGCACAAGCCCATTCCTTGCAATAAATCTCAGCGTATATCCTCGGTTAGGTTTTGTTTCTCAGGATGAGTCTTGCCTGCTACATCCAGATCCAAGAATTGCCTTCAGTTTATCAGACATATACACGTAGGGTCACAAATCCGATTGCAGCTACAAACCAAAGAATGTGATTTCTTTATTTGCAACAGTAAATTGCATGAAAATGCTTATGGTATGCCTTGAATATAATCCAAAATATTGTGGGTGAAAATATCAAGTCCTTTATAAGAAGAACTAGAAATAAATAATCTTCAAAGCTAAACCATGAAACTGGTAGGTAAATGAGTTCACCAATGCCATAACTTGTATTTCTGAGATGCTAGGTTCAGACAGGTATAACTTTACATCTCAAAAATCAACTCAGCATCTTGGTTCTGCCTCAACAATAGTCAAGGTTTTCCCTACAGCTTTCCCCAGGACGTGAGTGACCCTTGGGGTTGGGAGGCAATAGTGGTCGGAAACAAGAGCTTTTCCAAAGAAGAAGGTTGATGAGACCCCAAGAGAGGGGAAAAAGGAGGACAGTGGGGGATGGGAGGGGAGGGGTGGAACCGTACAGAAAGTGAGGGAAGGCCGCCCGGAGAAGCCACACGCTGTCTGGTTGTATTTATACCTAGTATTAGTGTGCTAGGACTCTGGGAGCAAAGCCCCACAGAGTGGGCGACTTGAGCCCCAGAAGTGGGTTTTCTCACAGTTCTGAAGGCTGGAGTTCACGTTCAAGGTGTCAGCAAGACTGGCTTCTCCTGAGGCGTCTCTCCTTGGTGTGGAGACACCCCCTCCTCCCTGCATCCTCACGTGGTCATCCTCTGTGCCTGCCTGTGTCTTAATCCCCTCTTCCTACAACACCACCAGCCCCACGGGAGCAGGGCCCATCCTACTGACCTCATTTTACGTTAATCGCTGCTTTAAAGACCTTATGGACAAATTCTGTTACATTCTGAGGTGCTAAGAATTAGGGCTTCCATGTGTCAATCTTGGGGGGACACAATCCAGCCTGTGACATATGGAATGTCCCAAACCGGCAAATCCTTGGAGACGGAAAGCAGATTAGTGGTTGCCGGGGCCGGGAGAGGAGGGAAGGTGGAGTGAGTGTCCATGGACACCCTGTGTCCTCTGGAAGTGAGAAAAATGTTCTGCAGCCAGGTAATGGGTGCACAGCCCTGCAAAGGTACAAAAACCCACTGAATGGTAACCTTTGCAAGGAGGAATTTAATGATACATGAATTATATGTCAATAAAGCTCTTAGAAACCGACCCCCACACCCCGACACACAAAAAACGTGGGGGAAAGAGCTACTGCAAGGTAGGGAGGTAAAGAGGCCTCAGGTAGAAAGGATCTGAAGAGAACAGCAAAGTCTCCTTTTCGGGACATGGCCTTGTTAACGTTTTTGGAGCAAGGCTTGCCCCCCACCGCAGGACTCCATGACATGTGATTACACGAGTCCGCAGAGCACCCCGCACACGGGACCCGAGACCCACGCCGCTGTGTGCATGCACCCCCCCCCCCCCCCCCCCCCCCCGGCCACTGGGGACACAGAGTCAAGCTGCAGCATCTGGTTCTAGGGCTGGGTGGAGCCGGAAACTGCATGTCTCCCCAGCTCCAGGGGCCTTGACGCCGCCGGTCCACGGACCTCCCCTGGCATAGTAGACACATAGGGTGTCCCCGTCTCAGCATTGCTCCAATTGGGAGATCATTCCTCGTGGGGGGGCCGCCCGCGCCTTGTCGGGGGCTGAGCAGCACGCCCCGCCTCTCGCCTCTCCACGCCAGTAGTGTCCCGTCCCCGCACAACGTCTGCGTTCGTTGACCAGTGTCCCTAGTGGTGGCGGGCAGAATTGCATGGATGGGAGCCCGCCGACCAAAAAATGCATTTAAAAACGAGGGAGGCACGGCTTTGGCTTGCGGCGGGGCCGGCCTCCACACCCCTGTCCTCTTGTCCTCCACACCACCGTCGCCTAGGGCAGCCTCATCTGTTGGGGTGCGGAGTCATTCCGTGCATTGTAGGGGACCAGTAGCGTCCCTCCAGCCGGAGCCATGATCAGAGCTGTCTGCGGCCCATCCGAGATGCCTCTGGGGCCAACGCTGGCCCAGCTGAGGACTGCTGCCCTCCACCCGCGGTGCTTGTGGGACCTTCCTTGTTGCTTCCTGTCCCCACAGGGATGAAGTTTTGTTTGTTTTTTAAGATTTTATTTATTTATTTCGGGTAGAGAGAGAGAGAGCACAAACGTGAGCGGGGGCAGGGAGAAGCAAACCCACGACTGAGTGGGGAGCCCGGTGCGGGCTCGATCCCAGGACCCTGAGATCATGACCTGAGCCGAAGGCAGCCGCCCATCCGACTGAGCCACCCAAGCGCCCCCCCACCGTTATTTTTTGATTAAAATTTTTATTTATTTATTTCAGGGAGAGAGAGACACAGTGACGAGGCCCAGCATGTGTTCTCAGCTCCCACCACCCTGTGACTGGAAGAGAGAAGACAGAGCAGGTAGGAGGGAGCACAAGCATTGCTCGTGTGTCTCCCACGCACAGGCCCGGGGCCTCCCCAAGCCACCAGAGACATCATCACGGTCCCCGGAGCGGGGCCCGCTGGCGCTCAGAAGTCTTTGTGGCCCTTCTCAGCCACAAGGTTAGACCCCTCCGTGCTCCCAGTCCCCAGTCCCCAGCTCCCAGCGGCACTGGCTGCTCACAGACATTGAGGGGTTTCCATTTTCCTTCTTTAAGCAGCCCCACACAGATGGGTGTGTGTGCATGTGTGTGCGTGTGTGTGTGTGTGAGTGTGACAGGCTGTAGGCAACCGAGCATCCTTGGAGGCCTGAGTTCCTGGTACATTTTGGTCCAACCGCGTCTTGGCAAGAATGACCACTGGATGAGACGACTGTCTTTCCAATGAAAACGCCCACAAGCTGACAATGATACCAAAACCAAGGCCAGGGATCTTGAAATCGCCACAGGCAGACCTGGAGCACATTTCCAAGTGTAGTTATCTCTTAGATTTGATCTCGCCTCTCCTGCGTGGTTTCCCTCTTGTTTAGAAATTAAACAAAGCAAGAAATTATGTGCTAATTGGCTGCCAGAAAGCCCAAATTGTCCACAGGCTGTCTGCTTAGCAAAAGCCGTGATAAGATTTGGCTCCTGTGAGTCGCTCTTCTGGAACGACGCTGAGCGTCCATCACGCTTGCCGCACCGTGGACTCCACAGAACAGACAACCTCTCGGGAATCTGGCGATGGCCCTGATCTTCTCTGAGTGGACAACGTGTCGTGGAGCCTGGGACCCAGTTCCCACAGGGAGATTGAAGGATAGCCCCGTGTCCTGGGCATCTTCCTCGCTCCTCCAAGGCCACCTCGTGTGCCGTGCGGAGGACCTCCAGATGACTTCCCAGTTTCCTCGTGACCCCCTCTGCCTCCGTCAGAGCAGACCCCACACGGGTTTTATAACACGGCTTCCCTGCGGGCTCTGGGCAGTGAGCAGCGCCCGAGACAGATAAGCACGGACAGGTCGGGGCTCTGCTCCTCAGCCACGCAGCCTTGAGCAGGTCACGTCCTCCGCGTCTGGCAAGGTCAGAGCACAGTGGCTGTCCTGGGGGTGCTCCCCCAATTCCCCAGCCACCCAGGGGCTGGAGAAGCGCTGTGCGTCCTGCGCTCTTTCCTGGAGGGCAGGAGATGGGAAAGCGGGGAGTCCGGCCAGGTAGAGGGCAGGCCCCCCGAGAGCCTGTGCGGGAGACACAGCCTCTTCCCCACGGCTGCTCAGCGCATGGGCAGGCCGGCCAGCCACCTGGGCGCCACGGCCCCTGGGTCCCCGCAGCAGTCCACACACAGGCCTGTGTCTTGCTCTGTTACTCTCGCTTTGGTGTCCTGCTCCTTGACCAGAGCCCGCGAGCAGGACAGACCCTGGCAAGGCTCATGAGGCCTGCCCTCCTAGCAGACCAGTCCTTTCCGACGGGATAAGGGCTCCTGATTAAGGGAAGTTTATTCAACCGTGACTGGCATTCGGAGCTGTCCTGACACCAGTTACAAGTTAGCCGAGTCGCACTCCTCAGCCGTGAAGCACCAAGGCTCGCTGACTCAGGGGAAGGAGTGGGGAATAGAAGCGGAGGCCGCAGGGCCCCAGGTGTCTGCCCTCGCCGGCCTCGGCCTGGCCTTGGCTCCGATCTGTGCGGTGGAGCGGTGTGGTTCCGGGAGGAGGAGGCTGGCTGGCAGGCACCTGGCTCCGTGGGGCCAACGTCCCCTGATCCGGGCCTCATCTTCCTCCGAGCCAATGTAATGATTTACAGNGACGCCGCCGGTCCACGGACCTCCCCTGGCATAGTAGACACATAGGGTGTCCCCGTCTCAGCATTGCTCCAATTGGGAGATCATTCCTCGTGGGGGGGCCGCCCGCGCCTTGTCGGGGGCTGAGCAGCACGCCCCGCCTCTCGCCTCTCCACGCCAGTAGTGTCCCGTCCCCGCACAACGTCTGCGTTCGTTGACCAGTGTCCCTAGTGGTGGCGGGCAGAATTGCATGGATGGGAGCCCGCCGACCAAAAAATGCATTTAAAAACGAGGGAGGCACGGCTTTGGCTTGCGGCGGGGCCGGCCTCCACACCCCTGTCCTCTTGTCCTCCACACCACCGTCGCCTAGGGCAGCCTCATCTGTTGGGGTGCGGAGTCATTCCGTGCATTGTAGGGGACCAGTAGCGTCCCTCCAGCCGGAGCCATGATCAGAGCTGTCTGCGGCCCATCCGAGATGCCTCCGGGGCCAGCGCTGGCCCAGCTGAGGACTGCTGCCCTCCACCCGCGGTGCTTGTAGGACCTTCCTTGTTGCTTCCTGTCCCCACAGGGATGAAGTTTTGTTTGTTTTTTAAGATTTTATTTATTTATTTCGGGTAGAGAGAGAGAGAGCACAAACGTGAGCGGGGGCAGGGAGAAGCAAACCCACGACTGAGTGGGGAGCCCGGTGCGGGCTCGATCCCAGGACCCTGAGATCATGACCTGAGCCGAAGGCAGCCGCCCATCCGACTGAGCCACCCAAGCGCCCCCCCACCGTTATTTTTTGATTAAAATTTTTATTTATTTATTTCAGGGAGTGAGAGACACAGTGACGAGGCCCAGCATGTGTTCTCAGCTCCCACCACCCTGTGACTGGAAGAGAGAAGACAGAGCAGGTAGGAGGGAGCACAAGCATTGCTCGTGTGTCTCCCACGCACAGGCCCGGGGCCTCCCCAAGCCACCAGAGACATCATCACGGTCCCCGGAGCGGGGCCCGCTGGCGCTCAGAAGTCTTTGTGGCCCTTCTCAGCCACAAGGTTAGACCCCTCCGTGCTCCCAGTCCCCAGTCCCCAGCTCCCAGCGGCACTGGCTGCTCACAGACATTGAGGGGTTTCCATTTTCCTTCTTTAAGCAGCCCCACGCAGATGGGGGTGTGTGCATGTGTGTGCGTGTGTGTGTGTGAGTGTGACAGGCTGTAGGCAACCGAGCATCCTTGGAGGCCTGAGTTCCTGGTACATTTTGGTCCAACCGCGTCTTGGCAAGAATGACCACTGGATGAGACGACTGTCTTTCCAATGAAAACGCCCACAAGCTGACAATGATACCAAAACCAAGGCCAGGGATCTTGAAATCGCCACAGGCAGACCTGGAGCACATTTCCAAGTGTAGTTATCTCTTAGATTTGATCTCGCCTCTCCTGCGTGGTTTCCCTCTTGTTTAGAAATTAAACAAAGCAAGAAATTATGTGCTAATTGGCTGCCAGAAAGCCCAAATTGTCCACAGGCTGTCTGCTTAGCAAAAGCCGTGATAAGATTTGGCTCCTGTGAGTCGCTCTTCTGGAACGACGCTGAGCGTCCATCACGCTTGCCGCACCGTGGACTCCACAGAACAGACAACCTCTCGGGAATCTGGCGATGGCCCTGATCTTCTCTGAGTGGACAACGTGTCGTGGAGCCTGGGACCCAGTTCCCACAGGGAGATTGAAGGATAGCCCCGTGTCCTGGGCATCTTCCTCGCTCCTCCAAGGCCACCTCGTGTGCCGTGCGGAGGACCTCCAGATGACTTCCCAGTTTCCTCGTGACCCCCTCTGCCTCCGTCAGAGCAGACCCCACACGGGTTTTATAACACGGCTTCCCTGCGGGCTCTGGGCAGTGAGCAGCGCCCGAGACAGATAAGCACGGACAGGTCGGGGCTCTGCTCCTCAGCCACGCAGCCTTGAGCAGGTCACGTCCTCCGCGTCTGGCAAGGTCAGAGCACAGTGGCTGTCCTGGGGGTGCTCCCCCAATTCCCCAGCCACCCAGGGGCTGGAGAAGCGCTGTGCGTCCTGCGCTCTTTCCTGGAGGGCAGGAGATGGGAAAGCGGGGAGTCCGGCCAGGTAGAGGGCAGGCCCCCCGAGAGCCTGTGCGGGAGACACAGCCTCTTCCCCACGGCTGCTCAGCGCATGGGCAGGCCGGCCAGCCACCTGGGCGCCACGGCCCCTGGGTCCCCGCAGCAGTCCACACACAGGCCTGTGTCTTGCTCTGTTACTCTCGCTTTGGTGTCCTGCTCCTTGACCAGAGCCCGCGAGCAGGACAGACCCTGGCAAGGCTCATGAGGCCTGCCCTCCTAGCAGACCAGTCCCTTCCCACGGGATAAGGGCTCCTGATTAAGGGAAGTTTATTCAACCGTGACCGGCATTCGGAGCTGTCCTGACACCAGTTACAAGTTAGCCGAGGCGCACTCCTCAGCCGTGAAGCACCAAGGCTCGCTGACTCAGGGGAAGGAGTGGGGAATAGAAGCGGAGGCCGCAGGGCCCCAGGTGTCTGCCCTCGCCGGCCTCGGCCTGGCCTTGGCTCCGATCTGTGCGGTGGAGCGGTGTGGTTCCGGGAGGAGGAGGCTGGCTGGCAGGCACCTGGCTCCGCGGGGCCAACGTCCCCTGATCCGGGCCTCATCTTCCTCCGAGCCAATGTAATGATTTACAGGGAGGAGACGTGCAGCCGGGCGTCTGCTCTGCGCGCCGTTCAGGAAGACAAGTCAACAGCTTCTCTCCCTTCCGCGGAGGGAGGAAAATTCTGGGGGGTGCACACATGAGCTCCGAGTGGGGTAGGGGCCACGGACAGGGTCCCACTGAGCCGCCTGGCTGGATGGGCTGAGGCAGCCTGCCTGCGGGGCTGAGATGGCTTCCAAGTCGCCCCCCCCCTTTGTCCCCCTCTCCCTCCCTCAGGTCATCTGCCACTGAGGCCTTTCTGTTTCGCTGGTAACAACTACTTTGCATCAAACGTGTGCAGTTATGCAGAGGGAGTGAAGAGCAATCCCGGACAGGCTAGAACTTCATTCCCAAGCCAGGAGGTGTGTGCAGTCCCCAGGGGCAGCCACCACGGCACAGAGGACCCTGGGAGGGCACAGTGCCCGGAGCCCGCCCCTGTGCTCCCCCTGGACTGGCCTCAGGAGTTCCCGCAGGCCAGCCCGTGCAGGCGTCTGGGCACCATGGGGACGGGACCTCCCCCAGGGCCTGACTGCAGGGCTGCAGGCCTTGGCCATGGGCGCTGAGCCCACTGGTCTACAGTCTACACCATCCCCCCACTGGATGGAGGGGGTGCCAGTGCTGGGGGACAACGGGTTTCTAGTGGAGGGGTGGCAGGGCCTGCAGAAATACTGTCAGGCAGGAAACAGTGCTGCTGCCGGGGGAGGGACCCGAGGGGGCTCAGTGACAGGGATGGGGAGCCAGGATCCTGCCAGGGGGCTCAGTGACAGGGATGGGGAGCCAGGGTCCTGCCAGGGGGCTCAGTGACAGGGATCGGGAACCGGGCATCCTGCCAGGGGGTTCAGCTGGCAAGGATGGGGAACCGGGGCCTAACCAACCCACATTTGCCATCCAGCCCCAGAAAAACACAAAACCTGGGGGGACCAGAGACTATTGGTTCAAAAGCGGGAGCTGAAAAACAGTAGATGGAAACAAATATTAAACAAGCCGAAATGGCTGAGGGAGAGGGCTCTGTTTCATGCCATCTCTCTCTCCTGTTCAGGGAAGAGGAGACAAGAGAGAGGATTTGGACAGAAGGGACAAAAGGGGGACAAAGGAATTCCAAGGCAGCGCGCTGATAAATGCCAGAGGCCAGTTTAGACCGGAACGGCTGCTTCACGTCCTTGAACCACTGGTCTGGGGGCACCCAAGAGTCATTCGTGATCTGGGACACCTGTGGCCAGGCAGGCCCTGGACCTCGGCTCCGCCCAGCGCACTCCAGGAGCCCCAGTGAGGTCTTTCCAGCTGCCAAGGTGAACGTTCCTGTGTACAAACTCCAGAAGTTGCATCTACTAAGCTACAGGAATGGAGTTACAAGCATGAGGCTGCATGTTTTATCTGCCCTGCAGAATACGTTGGAAACACCAGTTGGAGAAATAAATATAAAAAGCAGGTGAAATTTTTCTCAAGGTATGTTTATACTAAACTCATTGAAAACCGAAACTTGTATGAAAAAGAAGACCCAACTTTTCCTGTCAAATTGCGTTTCCTTGCTGCATCTGGATACTTTTAGGAAATTCACTTCACTTCATACAATTGTCACCTTTTAAGCGATGGCCATTCCTAAAATAGCAATCCAGTGGATCGTCTGGCAAAAATAAGCACACTGGAAACAAAAACTCGTCGTCATGTACATTGAATTCTGTTCAAACCAATATTTATTGAGTTCATTTTATGAATCCATAGGAGAAAAAGCAAAACAGTAAGACACAGCCCTAACTTCCAGAAGCTTATACTCTAGAAGACAGACTTACCTCTGCCAGAAGGACAAAGGGTAGGAATGAGTGAGTGTGCATGTGTGAGAAGGATAATTATCCCATAAAAATTCATCTATTTTTCTAAATTTGGAGTTTGCCTAGTGGGCGTTCTAAAAGTTCACATGCTGTATTCCTTACTTTTTGAAATTGCCCTCCTTGTAATTTCATTCAGTGAAATGCAGAAGTACTAAAATAAAATTTTTTAAAAACCTTGTTTTTAAAGCCCATCTTCTGTGACTTTATGACATTCATTATTTCAGATAATTGAGAAAATTATGTGCACCAGAACACAGAGGCTGGCAAATTAAACATTCCCTATTTCGGTGCTGTCCTGGAAAAAAAAAAAATCAAAGTGGCACAAATATGTGGTACAGCATGAAACCTTTCTCTCTGCTGTTTTTACTCCAGCCTGGTTGAATCTGCTGGCTGAATCTGCTGGCTGGTGTTCTGGGAGGTTCCGGGATGGTTTGGTTTATGTTCACTGTCTACCAGTAAGGACCCACGCCCCACCCTTCCCCAAGAATGGAAACAGTGAGGAGATCCTTCCTGGCTGTTGTGTTGGAAGGCGCGGATTTCAGCACTCACATCTTTGACCCCTGTGTTGTGGCTGGAGGAGGAGGACATCCCGAGATGCTGGGGACCCTCCTGAGAAGCCCAGCAGTTCCGCTAATGGGGTTTTCGCTTTGCTGAGCTGCCGGAACGAGAGCTACAGGGAGGACACCGTTTCTATTCTTGGGAGCAGTCTGGTCGAGGCTAATGCATTATTTAGCCTATTCATAGAAACTTGTAACATCTGGGGTGTGTTGTGATGTACACACTCGAGTCTCTGGGGGCACCAAGAGCTAAGCATTCCATAAACAAATGTGACAGGTGTCATGCTCCATGCCTAGCAAATGGCCACAATGCTTGCGTATGTCACATTGCTGTCATCTTCCCCAGCACCAAAGGAGGGTGACTCAGCCTTGAGGGACTTGGGGCTGTAGCCATCCACTCCAAGGAACAGTCTGGCCCAAATGATGTCCTTTACCCCACAAGGAAACACCGTCCCCATTTCTGAATGTCCGGTTTCCGGCAGACCACAATGTCCCAGTTACTCAGGCTCCATGCTTACAACCATCTGTGACTGCTTCCCACGGACCCCCAGCAGATCTCATCCAGCTGCGCACTCTGTCCTTCTGCCTTGGTGGCCAGTCTACCAGCTGCCCTTTCATTTCAGGACCCACCCCCCACCCCCGGACCTCATTACTCACAACTGGACTCTTCCATTTGTCTCTCAATCGCCTGTGCCCATGCTCTCCTTGGGCTTTAATTGCCACGTGTCTTTGTTCTCCGATCACTCGGTCATGACCCCCCTGCTTTCTTCACCCACTTCATCCCCCGTCTGCTTTTCAAGTTGCCCTCCGCTATTTCCACCTCCTCTAACTATCTGGAACTATGAGGGGCTCTCCCAAGTGGTGCTAACGGGCCATACTCTGCCTTCAATACCAGCTGAGGTTTCCACTTTTCATCTTGTTTTCTCTGGCTGAGTTGGAAGGTCCACGAGGCTCCAGCATCATCTGCAGTCCCTGTCATTGGGCAGGGTAACCGTGTTTTCCTTGATTGAACAACTGTTCCAACAGGAAGATATACTTGATGGGAATATAAAAGGAGAGAGCTACTCCACCTGTGAGTTGGACAGATGGGTCTGCAAGAGTGGGGAAGAGCTTGGCATGGAGGCAAGGGAAGAGAGGATGTGTAGAAGAAAGAAGGAACGCCAAAGAGCAAAGTCTCCACACACAAGACCAGATGAGAGTGCCAAGGGGGTCTGTTTGGCAGGATGGGAAGAGAGGCATGATGGGAAATTCCTTGGGCGTCAGGGCAGAAGCCAGATCATGCTTCCTTGGATGCAGGCAACCTTGCAGTTGTTGTCTAGGGTCATTGCCACCTGAGCCGGAGCAGGCTGGAAATCCGACGGTGGCTGCAGGAGGTTGGAGGAAGGAAAGTGAGGGGGTTCCTTTTCTTTTGCTTCCCTTTCACACGGACCAATTTTGCTCATTTCCAAATAAATATTTGACTCTGAACAAACAGCTTCTGCCTTGTCTTGTGTTCTTGCAGCCACGTCTTGCATCTTGGCTCAAATCTTCCCTTTGGCCACGAGATCCACCACCCTGAGTTCTCCGAGCCCCACTTTCTGCCTAGTCTGACTGTTCCTGCAAGGCCTATGTCAGGTCAGAGGACCGCACAGGACCTCTCCCAGCCACGAGCCTTATGGGCCGCCCTCCCTGGCCAGGGCCAGCTTGTCTACCTTCGTTCAGAGCTGCTGTTTCCATTTGGCCTCTGTGTCCTCTGTCCCTGGCCAGCGTGTAGGACTCCCAGAGTGCTGACTCTCCTTTGTGATATTCACAGGGCTCTCTCTTCGGTTATTGACATATCATGACTTAAAGTGACAATTCAAAAACGATGTCTGTGGTTTCAGGGAAAATGGATATTGCTCTGAAGAGAAGTGGGAGGGGAGGGGGGAATAAATACCCCCAAAGATGACCGTCTTTGAGTCACAAGAATCTGGCTACCTTGGGGACACCCCTGTACTAGTTTTGGTCACAGCCTGTGACGTGGGTGGGGAGACACTCACTTACTTTTGTCCTAACCAGGAGAACGTCAACTTTCGCAGCATGCTGACCACAGTGCAGTGCCTTAGGGTATACAGTTGGTGCTCAATAAGTAAATGCTCAATGTGTTTCAAATTATTATTTTTCATCTAAAATTATTTTCATTTAAAATAAATTTAGTGAATTACCGACCCATGCTGCAACGTGGATAAACCTCGGAAACATGCTGAGTGAAAGAAGCCAGAGACAGAAGGTCACAGATCACATGATTTCATTTCTATGAAATGTCCAGAATAGGTAAATCATTAGAGACAGAAAGCAGATTAATGGTTGCCTGGGGCTGGAGCAAAGGAGGAATGGAATGAGGAGTGACTGTTTAATGGGTACGAGGTTCCTTTGGGGATGATGAACATCGCCTCTACGTAGAGGTGAAGTTTGTACAACTCTGTGCATATACTAAATGCCATTGAATTGTATATTTAAAAAAAAAAACTTACTGTGAATTTCATCCTAACCAAAAAAAAAAAAAAAAAGGAGGTAAGGAAGAAGTGTCATTAGAGTTACTAAAATATAAAGCCTTCTTTTTTCAAAATAAAACTTATCTAGTATTTGAAAAAGTAACCAAAAGTGATTTCCACACTAAACTGCAGAAGAAAGACACAAGGCTCTTCCACTCGATGTTTGGCTTCCGTTTAATTTCCGAGAGAGCAAGATAACAAAGAGAAATACACGCGCGATGAGACCCAGTGCAAACGTACGTGCTAGCATGTGCGTGTTCAGATCCCAGCAGGCATTTGCCACATCTGTCCTCTGAGCCACGCAGAGCAAAACCCCGGCACTCACTGCTCCAGCTTCTTGGGGCAAAGGACTATTCTTTTTCCCTTAATAGAAGCCGTAAATAAAATCAACCTCGCTAATAGAGGAGAGATAAGCAACGCTAGATTTGTTTGTAGCACGCTGAAAGCTACACGTACCTCCTGCTTGTACCGTTCCCAGAAATACAGGTCAGCTGTTGACAAGGATCCTGCTGGGCCAGACCGAGGAGAAGAGATACATTTTGTATTTTTTCCTCTACAGTGAAGGATAGAATTAGAAAACATTCGAGAAGGAAATAGGAGTAATCGGACAGTCAACTCTTAAAATGCTACATCCTTGTGCCAGAGGCTGCNGGGGGGAGGGGAGGGGAGGGGAGGGGAGGGACGCTGAATGAACAATTCAGAGGAGGGGGCTGCGATTTTTGTGGACTTTTAGTTACCAGTTTCACATTCTGTTTCAGGCGACTACGACTCCTGCTTTGGGCTGGGTTGGACTTTGTCTTTAAACTCTGAGGCGTGACTTACAGACAGTAAGCGCGGTAACCCTAGCTGTATTTCACCTGTGTCTGCACCTGTGGAACCATCGGCCACATCAAGCCACGGAACTTTCCCAGAGAAGGCCTTCATTCCCCGTCTTAGTCAATTCTCCCGCAGAAGTCTGCTAACATTTTTTATTTCTCTCGCCCCACCTTAGTTTTATCTGTACTCTTTGGGGCTCTAAGGAGGGCTTATGATTTCCAGTGATGCTACGGCAACATGTTTATTCTAACCACGGCTGGAAGAACAGCAAAGGTATTCTCTTAGAGAGTCTTACGGAGCCACGTTGCCGTCCTCCAGACACATCTTTTTCAATTAGACCCCTTTGAAAATATATGCTTAGGGCGTGTGAAATGAGCGGATGCAAAAGAACTCGTGGCCCAGAAGACAGAAGGGAGAAGCGTCAGAACCCGTAGGTGTATTTTTCCCTCGGCTGCATTTACCTTTCTCCCCTCTTCTCTGCTTCAACAGCTCCAGATCAATAGGAAAAAAAAAAAAAAAACCAAACCCAATTGATGTCCGCCCTCCAAGTGTGGGTTTTCCTCTCTTACAGAACGTTTTCTAGTTATGTAAAAACATCAACTCTGAAAAGCATAATGCGTTCATTCCCACCAAAAATAGTGCGTTAGGGTTTATTAGCATTTGGGAACTTCAAGTAATGGAAAAATTGAGCCACATAAAAAGACACATGATTAGTAGATCTGAATTTAGCACCATTTTATTAAGAACCCAGCACACCCAGTTGTCAAGTCAGCCAGACAAGTTGACCTGCTTCACCTTCCCTAAAAGCTCCGATGAAAACAAAAAGTTCTCTGAGAGGATCAAAATAGCTACAAAAATAAATACGATATCTTGCTGCAGGTTCAATGGGCTTTAATAGTGCTTCAGAAGATATTAAATGTTTTAAACAGAAAGGCAGTTAAAAATAGAGAGCAAATGTAAATAACCGAGAATTTTTCTTCTGAGTTATTTTGGGGCTGAAATTTGCAGGTGGAGGATGATGACTAAGTAATACTTAAACCCAATCTTTCCCTCAATCTTGTTACATTAGAGTCTTTTTTAAAAAATCATGTATTTATTTGTTGAAGCAATCTCTACACCCAACATGGGGCTCGAACTCATGACCCCAAGATTAGGAGTCACATTCTCTCCAGACTGAGCCAGCCAGCCACCCGGGTTTCATTATAGTCTTAATCAAAAGCTCTTGGAAAACATTTCCTGCCCCATGGTGTTGGGGTGAAAGATCTGACTATACATCTCAGGTTTGGTGACTGAATTCAGGCCAAGTGAGGCCAACGGAGGAGGAGGAAAATGCCCCCTTTGCTGGCTCCCCATGGCTGTTTCTGCCCTCATGGCTTGCACCCCGTTGGACAGACCGTAGGATGGCCCCCATCATGCCCACCCCCTGCTAGTCACAGCTCTGCAGGACTTATCTTTCATTGTATTTCTATAGGGGCGCCTGGGTGTCTCCCTCAGTTGGATGTCTGCCTCTGGGTTGCAGCGCAGGTCATGATCTCGGGGTCCTGGGATCGAGTCCTGTCAGGCTCCACGCTCAGTGCAAAGCCTGTTTGTCCCTCTCCCTCCCCTTCTGTTCCTCTCCCCCTCATGCTCTCTCTCAAATAAATAAATAAATATTTTTTAAAAAGAACTTAATGTCCCTGGCCATTGACCAATTGCATTTACACTCTCCACCCTCCGTCTCCACACCTGTCATTGTCTTCCTGGTTCAAAAAATAATTACGACACAAAGGAGCAAGTATCACGTGATTCTTTCTCTGAGGTACCTAGAATAAATGAACTCATGGAAACAGAGAGTAGGCCAGTAGTTACCAGGGCCTGGGGGACTTAGGGATGGGGACTTACTGCTTAATGAGAATTTCTCTTGGGAATGATGAGAAAGTTCTGGAAGGGGATGGGGCGAAGGATACACTTCATACCATGGAAGTGGAAAAACTCTAAAATGATTAAAATGGCACATTTTATGTTATGCATATATTTTTAAAGATTTTATTTATTTATTTGAGATAGCGAGCATAAGCAGGGGAGAGGGACAGAGGGAGAGAGAGAAGCAGACTCCCCACTGAGCAGGGGGCCCGACTCAGGGCTCGATCCCAAGACCCCGGGATCAGGACCTGCGCCAAAGGCAGATGCCTAACCAGCTGAGCCACCCAGGCGTCCCATCTTATCCCTATTTTTGCACAGTAACAAACCCAGACCGCTATGATAACTATTTATAGATTTCCTTCTCTCTTTTCTTAGGCAAGCCCCGAACATAGAATGCTGGAAGGCCCCAGAGGAATCAGCCAGTTGCTGAGGTGAGAACCTCAGAGGAAGACGAAAGATGGCGGCCGGTGGCTTACTCCAATCCCCCTCACTGTTCACCGTGCTCAGGCCCTAGGTGAGGACTCTTACCAGCACGGGGCCACGGGGACCAGGGTGCAGGAGGGCGAATGGCCAGTGGTTGTGTGGGGCTTTGCTGCAGAACCCCGAAATATAATCATGGTGCCACACCCAACGTCAGAGCTGGAAGGTGGGGACCCCAGATGCTATGGAGGCCCGAAGCGGGAGGGAAGGGTCAGTGGAAGCCCCCGGGAAGGGGCCCTGGGAGGACGGAGGGGGCAAAATGGCACGAAGGCGGCAGCGCAAGGTGCTTCCAGGAGCAGCTGCATGGGGCAGGGAGCCTGGAGCACAGGAGAAAGGCAGAGTGGCTTTCTCAGCTGCCACATCCACACCCCCGAGGAAGACCTCCGTCTGCCTGCGGCGTGGTCCGCTCCGTTTCTCCAAGGGCTGCTGCTTCTCCCGGGCACAAAAAGCGTAAGGTCGGCCCATAAGCTTGTAGGACAAAACGCGTTGCGTGTTAAACGAGGCCACGATGTCGTGGGAAGGGGCTGGTCTCAAACGATGCTCTGAGACCCTCCGCCCCTGGCACGCCTCCTTAGCGCCATCACAATGTTTTGGGGGGCCAGCTACTTGGAGGCAATAAACAGTTGGTGCTTTTTAAAAGTCAGAGTCCGAGGTTCTGAGACTAGTCAGTCTGGGATGACAAGCAGTGATTTTAAAGCGAGACACCCTTTCTTTGAATTTCGAGTCCGGCCCCACCGGCTGTGGGGATGTGATGTGTCAGTTACTTTAAACGGCTGCGCTCCAGATTCTGCCTCTGGAAAGTGGGGTCAGCGTTGCCTCTTCTCCTGGGGCCGGTTTGAGAGTCAGGTAATCTCTGCGTTCTGCACTATGTTGAATCCCCCGCAATTGCTCAACAAATTGAAGATGATTTCACGGAAGTACGTCTCTCAAATGACCAGGAGGACGTGAGCAGACACGATATCAGTGATCTGACGGTGAGGACTTGAGCGCAAAATCCAAAATAAAACAGTGACAGAAAAATGGGGGGAGAGGGACCTGGGAATGATTAAGGGGCTGATTCCCTGAAAATATAAAAACATCAGGCTGGGGCACAGATTCTCAAACTTGAAAGCAAGCAGAACCTCCGGGAGAACGTGTCAAACCCAGATGGCTGGGCCCCATTCCTTGAGTTTCTCATTCAGTAGGTCGGACTCAAGAATGACTTCAAACAAGTTCAAGCAGATGCTGACTCTGGTCCGAGTCACACTTTGAGAACTCACACTTTGAGAACGGCTATGCTGGGGAAACTCACCGTTGGAATAGGATGACTAGCTCAGGCATTTACCCAGCATTTGGGGGACTTGCAAGGGCACATTTGGTGACGTGCTTGGGATCACCTGAAGACTAGAGATGTGATTCCTTCCTGGAAGGGTGGGAAGCCCGAGGAAGGACACAGCCATCCCATACTAGACTGAGTGCTGTCATGGAGGCCTGCAGAGAGGGTTGGGGATGGGTCTTGGACAGGGTCCCTTCCTGGGGAGGACAGGGGACCTGCTGGAAACCTGGGTTTGGATTCAGGCAAGTGAATGGCTTATGATGGGTGTCGTTCGTGTTAGAATAAAACAACCCCAATTATGCGGGAAAGTGATTGTAAAAGGCCTTCTGCGGGGAATCTGTTGGATTTATCTCCTACCTGGCTTCTCTTCGCTGAAGTTGCCCGAGTAAACTACAAAGGGAACGCGACTCATTTGTTCTGTTCATCCCAGCACCTTTAAAAAAATGTGTAACGTGGTGCAATACTGAGAATGCATATTCCCTGGTGAATTGTTTTTCCACTGCTGTGACACAAATTACCCCGAATTTAGAGGCTTCAAACAACACACATTTATTATCTCATGATTTCCTGGGTCAGGAGTCTGGGCATGGCATAATTGGATCCTTGGGTCTGGGTCTTACCAGCCTGTAATCAAGGTGACTGAGGCCCTCAACAATTAGAGGACGGTCTTTTTCCTAGGCAGTTCATGAGCAGCTCTTTGCTTTGTCTTTGACTCCAGCAGGAGAGTCTCCCCGCGTTTATAAAGGTCACCAGATTAGGCCAGGCCCACCTTTCATAAAGTTCGCCTGACTAGGCAGGCCCACCCAGGATGTCTCCCTTTTGATTGACTCAAGTCAACTGATTAATTACCTAATCACAGGAGTTCCATCTTGTCGTAGTCACAGCTCACACACACAATCAAGGGAAGAAGATTTGCTGAGGTTTCTCTGCTGTTGCTTCAGCAATCCTTCCTTGCTCACGATGCACGTGGGCCTCGTGCCTCAGCTTTGGCATTGCTGAGCTCTGCAGAGCTAAACTTGGCTCAGCTCCACACGTCTCACCATACCTGGAGCCAGATCCTATCTGGGGCCTGCTCTCCTCAAGGCCGAGGGCAGACGCCCAAGCGTGTGTCAACTACACCAGTGCCTTTAAAGTTTCTGTTTAGATATGGGGTACACCCCATCTGCTCGCATTCCGTTGGCCAAAGCAAGTCATTTAATGAAGCCCAGGGTC
This sequence comes from Ailuropoda melanoleuca, assembly GCF_002007445.2. Lineage (NCBI taxonomy): Eukaryota > Metazoa > Chordata > Mammalia > Carnivora > Ursidae > Ailuropoda > Ailuropoda melanoleuca. The sequence continues at coordinate 6,912,393 of NC_048238.1, read as the reverse complement.
AAAAGGGCAGGAAGTGCATCCCACCTACAGGAGCATAAGACATGAGCTGCGAGGAATGTTAATGGAGAGGCAACAGTGCAATTTCCCACCCCCGCTCTCTTCCCCTCCAGCTTCCCTCTGGATTCCCTTGACCCCACCCACCATGGCCCCTTCATTTAACTCTCTTCGCCAACCCTTCTGTGCGTGTCATCTGTTTCCTGCAGGGACGCTGGCTGACACACGGGGACTGAATCCCACCTGAGTGCATGTGCGAATCTGCCTACCACCTTGACTCTTAATTCAAAGGTTACAGGCAAAGCTCACAATTTATTATAACCACACCCCCACTTTACGGCAATGAAGCACATCCATCAGAGCAGGCGAACACACAGAAATTATTCTCTGACAGTAGAGAACTCCTATTTCTCCTGCAAGTGTCCTTAGATTTTTAGCATTGTTAATAACCCCTGGTTGCAGTTAGAGCCTTTGTGACAATTTCCAGCTCAGTTTCTGATGCAATTTGATAACTTAGTTATCTTAATACCGAAGGACAGAGAAGAATTGCAGATGGGTTACTTATGTTAACAAGTTGGAACAATGAGAAATTCTCAGAAGTAATCCACGGCCAGATAGGTTGGACAAGCTTATCATACCCGTCAGATACTACAGTTAACCGAGCTCTTTCCCGAAAAGAGCTATGCACAGTGTTCATAATAAACTCCATCCATGGGGGTGATTTTCCTGTGCACTCAGCAGATGTGTCAGGATGGAAACAGGAACCACAGTCAAGATCTATTCTGTAAGAAGTTTTCCCTTCAACAGCTTTATTGACGTATCACTGACGTATTTACGGCACATATCGGTGGTAGCCATTTGGTGTTTTCACACCCTGTGAAGTCACCACCATGCTCAAAGTAACAAACCTGGCCATAGGCATTTCCTCTGACTGCGATTACAAAGCACGACCCACCTAGTGGCTTAAAGCAATACACGTTTACTATCTTACCTTGTGGAGGTCAGAAGTGTTACATCAGTTGCACTGGGCTAAGAATCGAGGTGCCAGCAAGGCTGCGCTCATTTCTTGGGCTTCAGGGTGAATCCATTTCCTTGCCTTCCCCAGCTGCTAGAGGCTGTCCACGTTCCTCGGCTTGTGGCCCCATGCCCCATCTTCAAAGCCAGCGACACTGCCTCTCTGACTGTTCCTCCATAGTGACATCTCATTGTCCGACTCTGGACTCTTCGCTTCCCTCCTCCACCTATGAGGACCATCGTCATGATACTGGACCCACCCAGATAATCCAGGACAATTTCCCTATCTTAAAGTCAGATAAACAGCAGCCAGAATTCCATGGACATCCATAATTCCTGTTGGCCATGTACAGTGACATAGTCACAGGTTCTGAGAATTAGGACAGGAACATCTTTGGTGGGTGGGGACATAATTCTGCTACCACAATAACCATACCCCCAAGAGTTTCCTCCCGTCCCTTGTAAGCCCTCCCTCCATCCTCTCCCCATTCTTTGATTCCCAGGTAACCACTGATCTGTTTACTGTCACATTCTTTAGAGTTTCTATAAATGGAAGTACGCAATCTGTATTCTTTTTTGTCTGGCTTCTCTCCATCTGTCAGCACAATAATTCTGAGATCCATCCACGTTGCCCAGTGTACTGATCTCAGAGTTGTGAGCTCGAGCCCCACATTGGGGGTAGAGATTACTTAAGTAAATAAAACTTAAAAAAAAAATACTTAATTCCTTTTTATTGCCTTGTAGTGTTCCACTTTATGGATGTACTGTTCTTTCTTTATCCATTTATTTATTTATTTATAAAGATTTTATTTTTATTTATTTATTTGACAGAGAGACAGCCAGTGAGAGAGGGAACACAGCAGGGGAGAGTGAGAGGAAGAAGCAGGCTCCTAGCGGAGGAGCCTGATGTGGGGCTCGATCCCAGAACGCCAGGATCACGCCCTGAGCCGAAGGCAGATGCTTAACGACTGCGCCACCCAGGCGCCCCTATCCATTCATTTATTGATGGATGTTTGAGTCCGATGTTGATGGGTTGTTCACAGTTTGGGGCTATTACAAATAAAGATGCTCTGAGCATTTATTGTTTACAAGTTTTTGTATGGGCTTATGTTTTCATTTCTCTTGGGTAGATACCGAGAACTAGAAGAGCTGAATCCCGTGGTAGGTATATGTTTAACTTTTTAAGAAACAAACTTTGTGAAAAAAACAAAAGAAAGCACAAAGTGGTTGTACCATTTTACGTTCCCCCAGCAGGGAGTGAGCGTTCAGTGTCTCCACATCCTCACCAACTCTTGGTATGATTGGTCTTTTTAATTTAGCGACACAAGACCCATTTGTTTAAGATCATGCACTGCTTCTCACCAACTGGGTGATTGCAGACAAGTCAGCCACTTGGAGCCTCACTTGGATTATCTTCAAAAGAGGAAAATGAGATTTCCCTTTCTCCTACCAAACTTACATGGTTACTGGAGGCAATATTATTTTTATTTCTGTTAATTTCTGTTGATATCAGGGTGACTGGTAAGCCATATGATCATGGACTGAAATGTTACCTCCCACAAAATGCCATGCATCAAGGAACGTATATTCCCTTTTGAGGCTTTGTTAGTGCTCTCCGCTGTATAAAAGAGAGCACATGAGAACCCCGGAGCATTGCCGCTGCCACTGGGGAGTCTCAGCAGCCCCGAGAGGGCGTGGACTTGCTCTTCAGGTGGGCCCACTGCCTTCCTTTTTACCGCAATTGCAAGAGCATCACTCCATTTCACGCTCACCCCTGATCGGGGAATGATTCCACGCCTCCCTTAACGAGACTTTCAGAAGTTGGGCTAAATATAAATCTGAAAATTAAAGAACCACCTGGCGTAACAAAGAATGGCCACGGCAGAGGAGACGGTCATTCCACACGCATTCAATCACCCACTCTCCGCTTTCCCTGCTGGGCAGGAAGTCCGCCCTTGAGAGCCCGGCTCTCCTCTTTCCTTTCTGCCCTGCAAAATCCCAGACTGGCTCCACAGAGTGGACATGACTGAATGACAAGTGCTGTTTTAGAATTTCCATCCTCAACAGCAGAGGACGGACCCTACAATTCTATTACACTCACCCCCAGAGTAACATTGCTTCCTCTGAGCTGTGATAAAATCCGGGAATCCTATTATGGCCTTCACAGCAGCACTGAGCTGAGTGCTGGTTGGGCATTAGGGGGATGTCCACTGTGGCCACCAAAAGCTGAGTCCTAGCTGTTAACTGTGGCGCCTAACGTGACACAGCTGAAGGGAAGGGCTGGCCTTCACACTCGGGCTGGCTGGCTTCCTTCCTTCCTTCCTATTCCTTCCTTCCTTCTTCCTCCCTCCCTCCCTCCCTCCCTCCCTCCCTTCCTTCCTTCCTTCCTTCCTTCCTCTCTCTTCCTTCCTTCTTTCTTTTTTCTTTCCCTCTTCCCTCTTTCTCTCTTTCTATTCTCTTTTTTAGTTCTTTCCCCCCAGCATGTGTTGTGTATCAGCAATGCTGATTTAGGTCAGCAGCTCAGGACAGGGTTTCCCCGCGGAGAGATTGCAAAAGGGGCTTCTTGGGTCTGGCAACGTCCTCTTCCTTATCACAAATGTGGGTTACACAAGTGCCTTCAGTTTAAGAAAATTCATCAACTATACGCTTACGGTTTCTGTACTTTTCTGTATGTATTCTTCCATAATAAGTTAAAAATATAGCTCTCAGAAAAAGTGTAAATGAGGCCTAAAGGGAGCTAGAAAATTTCCTTGTGATGCGCCGTCCCTGATGCACAAATGCAATTTGGCAGTTGGTCTCTGTACCATCAGTGTTGTCAGTCGGTAGTCCAAAGAGATAATTCTGTGATGATCCAGCAATCCTACTTCAGAAAAATTGAAAGCAGGGTCTTGAAGTGATATTTGCACACCCAAGTTCATAGCAGAATTATTTATGATAGCGAAAACATGGAAGCAAGCCAGATGCCTACCAATGGATGTGCGGTTTTTAACACACAGTGGAATATTATTTAGCCTTAAGAGAGAGGAAATTCTGTCATGTGCTACAGTGTGGATGAACCTTAAGGACATAATGCTAAGTGACATAATTCGTCACAAAAGGGCAAATACCCTATGACTCCACTTACAGAAAGTATGAAAAATACTCAAAGGCGTAGTAGCAGAAAGTAAAATGGTCGTCAGCAGGGGCTGGGAGGAGGGAGAAAAAGGGAGTTGTTTCTTGGTATAAAGTCAGTTTTGCAAGATGAAAACCTTCTGGAGATCTGTTCACACCAATGGGAATATCCTTCACTTTACTGAACTAGACACTTAAAAATGGGTAAGATGATACTTTTTATGTTACGTGCTTTTTTTTCTACTGCAATTAAAATAAAGATAACTGTGAAAACATCCAAGTCTTATTGATTTTTCTCTAGTTGTTTGTCTTAAAGACATAAAATTGCTTCTCATTTAATTGTCTAGTATGGCAACAAAGGAAAAAGACCACTAGGCACTTGTCCTCAGTGGCCCACGTCATCGATGGTCGTGTCACATGCACAGCATGTGACGCACATCTACACCCATTTTTCCTCTTGGACGTTCCTTCAGAAAATGTGTTGCCGGGAGAGGAGCTTTCTTAAGGGGCTGTGTAATGGCCTATTGATTCCGCACCTCTCTGCTACAACTCTCCAGTCACAAATTGATCGGGTTTGGGGGGACAGTACCGCAAGTCCATGTATGGCCCACGGTGGAACTCAGACACTAGGGCTCATCCGACAGTGACGCTAGCTGAGCGGAAAATAGCCCCTCTCCCTCTGTGTTCTCTTGCTCTGTTAAGGTCGTCATGAAGACAAGGAGATCTGCAGACGCCTTTCCTTACATTGGTATGCAGGGCGCGGATAAGGGGCACAGGCCAGGCCTCCATGTTCTGGCAAGACGGAAGGTGAGGTCAACGTGTTGCTTGGTGACTCCAGTTCCACGTGTTTATTACCTGTGAAGGGCCACCTCTGACGGACTCTCAAGGGTGTTAACTTTTTTTTTTTAAGATTTTATTTGTCAGAGAGAGAGAGAGAGCACAAGTGGGGGGAGCAGCAGGCAGAGGGAGAAGCAGACTCCCCTCTGAGCAAGGAGCCTGATGTGGGGCTCGATCCCAGGGATCATGATCTGAGCCAAAGGCAGATGCTTAACTGACTGAGCCACCCAGGTGTCCCTCAAGGGTGTTACCTTTTGGGGGGGAGGGGCAGAGGGAGAGAGAGAGAGAGAATCTCAAGCAGACCCCATGCACACAGAGCCCGACGTGAGGCTCGATCTCACGACCCTGAGATCACGACCTGAGCTGAAACCAAGAGTCGGGCGCTTAACCCAGTGAGCCACCCAGGTGCCCCACAGCTGTGTTTGTCTGTCTAGCGTGAGTGCTGTGCACACTCACTAGGACAGGTGTAATCAAACACAAACACACAAACAGGAAATAACAAGTCTGGACACAGGAGGTGAAGAAGGTCCAGCACGTTGCCGATGGAGCATAAAACGGTGCGGCCACTGTGGAACACGGCGTGGTGGTTCCTCGAGAAATAAAACAGACTTCCTTTGAGCCCGTGATTCAACTTGCAGGCCTATACCCCAAACACCTGAAAGCAGGAACCCAGACAGATAGCTGCTCGCCACTGTTCATTGCAACATCATTCGCCACAGCCAAAGGGACCACAAGCCGCTCAAGGGACCGGCCATAGATGGGCAATCAACACACAAACGCGGTCCACCCAGATGATGGGAAAGTATTTGCCTCAACAAGGACTGACGTTCTGATGCGTGCTGCCAGGCGCTCGGACCTTGCACGTGCTACACCGGGGGGCGGGGTGGTAAGCCAGTCACAGGAGCACAGCCGTTGTATGACTCCACTTAGACCAGTCTCCGGGGCGGGCAGATTCGTGGACACGGGATCGGCGCGAGGTTCGCAGCAGTGGGGGGAGGAGGAGACGGGGCGTTACTGCTGCACCGCCAGCGGTTTCAGTTTGGGCCGATCCACACATTCCAGAGATGGGTACTGCTGATGTTTGCACAACAGTGAGAATGTCCCTAGTGCCACTGAACTGTGCTGACGACGGTCCGAATGGCAAATTTTATGTTGTGTAAATTTTACCATAATAAAAAACTTTTTTTTTTAAAAGAGTGTGCGGTGAGAACAGTGACAGGTCCGGAGGGCTGTGGCAGAAGCCACCAGGAGAGGGGAGGGTGCACGGGGAGGGAAGAGGAACCCTGACCTCTCCCCGGCATTCCCTGCCTTCCCCACCGATCGCTGCGGATCCCTGATCCTTGCAGTGCTGCCGGCAATAATTACCCGAGGCCGAGGGGCTTGTAACAGCACAGTGTAGATTCCCTCACAGCTCTGCAGCTCAGATGTCTACCATGGGTCAGCAGGGCTGCTCCTTTCTTGAGGCTCTTAAAGAGAATCTATTTTCTTGCCTCCTCGAGCTTCTGGAGGCACCCGCATTGCTGGGCTCGTGGCCGCTCCCTCCAGGCTCCCAGACAGCAGGACAACGTCGTCAGACCTCTGACTCTGACCACGGCCTCCATCCCCAGGCCTCCTTCTCCTCCTCTGACCTTCCTGCCTCCTCCTTGGAAAAACCCTAGTGATGCCATCGAGCTTCCCCCCATAATCCAGGATCTCCCCCGCCTCAAGATCTGTAACTTACACCTCCCTTTCACCAGGTAAGGGTCACAGCCTCACAGGTTCTGCAGATTATGGTGTAGACATCTTTGGGGGATGGGGGTCTTTATTCATCCTCTCCCTCCACTCAAGCTCGTCTTTCTCCCAGGGGTCTTGTCTCCCAAGCTAACTCATCATGCAAAGCGCCTGTCCCAGTTTTGGAATTTCCAGAACTCCGAACCCCGCCCCTGCATTCCTGCTGTTCACGCCTCATCTGGAACCCCGGGGGCGCCGGGACAGTGAAGGTACTGCTGTTTGCCGAGGGATTCCTTGCTCCGGGGCCCTCCGTCTCCCCGATACAGAATCGTGGTGCAAGTAGATCTGAAATTGCCCATTGGCTCCCCCACCAAAGGCACTGAGACAGGGGGATCAAGTTCCAAACTATCGCCATGGCTTCAGGGACAGTGTGGCAATGAGGGGTTCCCGTTGTCTGGCCCGGGACAGCCTACCATTATAGGACATCCGTCTCATGGGAAAATATGTTTTGTAATCCAAGCAAATCACTTACAAAATGCAGTGTCAGAAGGCAGTATGGGTGTGTAAGAATGCTCGGCTGACATTTAGCATCATACATCCAACCGCCTGGATTGAATCCATAAAATAACTAAGCAAATATTAAATGCACGGAAGCCTGGGGAGAGGTTAAGGGAGCAGCCTGCAGACACGTAACATCCACTGACAGAAGCAGTGCGTGCAGTCAGAACAAACAAAAAATTCAGAACTGCAAATTATTTAATGAACCAAACATTTCCTCTGACTTGCCTGGTCCTGCCTTTCGGCAGATGTCGCCCGAGAAGCCGAGCTTTCCAGAGTCAACCGGTCACCCTTCTCATGGCAGCTCACCTATCAAGGAGGTCTACTCTCCCCAGCAAAGTTGTGAGGCACAGAGATTTACTTCCTAGCTGCCCTCTGTTCCTTCCTGGAACACTTGCTTTTCTCTGGAGCTGACATCTCCTCGTTCTGGAGTCTGCTGCCTCAAAACCATGTGTTCTCTGCTACATCTGCTCTGTCCAGCCAGGGAGATTGGCGAATTCCAGAACCTTCTGACAACTTATCCCTCCATCTTCAAGACTCATCTGTGCTGTGCTGTTTGCTAATGCAATAAAAGAAAAAAAAATCAACGTAACAGGGGCCATCTGGGCAGGATNCTGACAACTTATCCCTCCATCTTCAAGACTCATCTGTGCTGTGCTGTTTGCTAATGCAATAAAAGAAAAAAATCAACGTAACAGGGGCCATCTGGGCAGGATACAGAGGGTTCCTCACACTGGGCTTGTTTATAAAATTACAAACATGGCATGAGGTAGGGCTTCTCAAGCTTGTCCCCAAAATGTATCCCCCACAGAGAAAGGCTTGAAAGTCTCACTGGATCTCTTTTAGGGTTGAGGCAGGGTTTCTCAGTCTCAACCCTACTGGCATTCTGGGCTGGGTCAGTCTTTGTGGTGGGGGCCGTCCTTTGCATTGTGAGACATTTAGCAGTATCCCCGCGTAGATTTGGGACCCTAAATCCAACTGGTGGCCTTTAAATTGTGAAGATCTGTAAGACATTGTTTGCTGCCTGTATGAGTAGCAGCAACCTTGCAACCTTGGGTAGCAAGATGCTTCCTGTGACCTCTGGCTTCATTTGTTTGAAGTGTCCAATGAGCATAGCAGAAAACAGGTGGCATCACACTGTTCGTGTTTTATGCATTGAATGTGTCCCCCCCACCAAAGATATGTGTCCCAGTCTCTAAGGTTTGCGAATGTTACCGTCTTCGGAAACAGGGTCTTTGAAGATGTATTCAAGTTAAGATGAGGTCCTACTGGATGAAAGTGAGCCCTCAACCAGAATGA